>NC_091160.1:32825671-32843171 GCF_040958095.1 Procambarus clarkii
CAGGACGGACCGAAACGTCGTCGTCCCTTCACCTTCTAGTGTGTGGTCTGGTCAACATACTTCAGCCAATTAAGCAATTAATTCAGCAATTAAGACACTCCTGGATACCTTACCAGGTGTATTTGTCAGGTGTATATATAGCAGATTAATATCATTTATACAACACAAAATATCTATTATTAATTAATGATTTTTTTTAATAAACGTTCAAAATTTTGTGTTAAAACATTCAATTTTGTGACATTGATGATTGATGATGACTGATGATGACTGATGAGACACAGGTGGGGATCACCAGACTGTTGCAAGCAGCTGTACAAGCAGTTACGAAACCTGTACATCTCTGAACTAATCACGGTGGCTTTGTTTACGGTTATTAAACAGCTTCATTAGCGTGGAACACCACAACCCAGGGTTATGGTAAGCAACCTCGCAACACATCAACTCTTTAAGGGAAGATGTAAAGGTTTCGCAAGTGGTGGCATAAATGTGGCGTAGAAGCTGAGTGTTGGTCAAGCTTGACACTGTCGCTCAAGCTGGAGGATCAAGCTTGACACTATCGCTCAAGCTGGAGGGTCAAGCTTGACACTGTCGCTCAAGCTGGAGGATCAAGCTTGACACTGTCGCTCAAACTGCAGGACCAAGCTCGATACTGCAGGTGTAAAATATATACACACTGGGAGCTTCAATGTCCACACGACTACCTGCTGTGTATAAAGGATACACAGAGGATACATATCTTCAGTCTTGATAAATAAATATAAATATAGAGGATAAAGGATACATATCTTCATATATCATCTCCTTGACAGGTTAGAGAGACGATTCGCCATCATCAATGCTTTCAAAACAATAGTTTTTCTCAGCTAAACTTTCCTAAATGTGATCCCCGTGGTCCTGGGTTCGATCCCAGGCGCCGGCGAGAAACAATGGGCGGAGTTTCTTTCACCCTATGCCCCCCTGTTACCTAGTAGTAAAATAGGTACCTGGGTGTTAGTCAACTGTCACGGGCTGCTTCCTGGGGGTGTGGAGGCCTGGTCGAGGACCGGGCCGCGGGAACACTAAAGCCCCGGAATCAACTCAAGATAACCTCAAGATAAATGTATCAATAAATGCTCAGAAATGTATATGATATAAATCCACAAAGAGCAATGAAC
Organism: Procambarus clarkii; assembly: GCF_040958095.1. NCBI lineage: Eukaryota > Metazoa > Arthropoda > Malacostraca > Decapoda > Cambaridae > Procambarus > Procambarus clarkii. The sequence continues at coordinate 32,826,829 of NC_091160.1, forward strand.
TAGGTATACCAGAGGCTGAAGTTTACCTCAGTTTACCTCAGTTTACCTCAGTTTACCTCATCTCTCACCTCTCAGAGTGAGAGATGAGGGAGAGTGACCAATGTAAACTCACCTGAAATGACGAACGAAATATATGTATACTTTTATATACGAAATTTTATATATATACATATTGTGTGGAGTGGCGGGGGGGGGGGGGGGGGGGGGGGCGGGGGGGGGGGGGGTGGACAGAGATGCTCATGAACTAACTACCAATTATTGGAGGTTGTTGAGTACTTCAGTGTTACTGTGTAATCAGTGGCCAGCTGGGGTAGTGTATTGCTGTATCGTGATGTTGTTGTATTGTTGTGTAGCTGTATCAAGAGGTAGGTGTGTTGGTGTATGGCTGTATTATGGTGTAGTTGTATTGGTGTATAACTGTATGATGTAGTTACTGTTAGGAGTGTATGACTGAAGCATATTCCTGTTTAAGTTCTGTTTCCAATTCCTGTAATGAATGCTAATGTAATATCTCTATTCCGTTATTTACAGTTGTATCTCCCGTTACCAAAGGTAATACACCATACAGCATACACCATACAGCATACAGCATACACCACACACCATACACCACACACCACACCACACACCATACACCACACACCACACACCACACACCACCCACCACACCACACCACACACCACACACCACACACCACACACCACCCACCATACACCACACCACACAACACACACACCACACACCACACACCACACACCACACACCATACACCACCCACCATACACCACACCACACACCACACACCACACACCACACCACACACCATACACCACCCACCATACACCACACACCACACACCATACACCACCCACCATACACCACACCACACAACACACACACCACACACCACACACCACACACCACACACCATACACCACACACCACCCACCATACACCACACCACACAACACACACACCACACACCACCCACCACACCACACCACACACCACACACCACCACACCACACACCACACACCACACACCATACACCACCCACCATACACCACACCACACCACACACCACACACCACACACCACCACACACCACACACCACACACCACACACCATACACCACCCACCATACACCACACACCACACCACACACACACACCACACACCACACACCACCCACCACACCACACACCACACACCACACACCACCACACCACACACCACACACCATACACCACCCACCATACACCACACACCACACCACACAACACACACACAGCACACACCACACACCACACCATACACCACACCACACACCACACACCACACCATACACCACACCACACACCACACACCACCCACCACACACCACCCACCACACACCACACACCACACACCACACACCATACACCACCCACCATACACCACACACCACACCACACACCACCCACCATACACCATACACCACACACCACACCATACACCATACACCACACACGACACACCACACCACACCACACACCACACACCACACCATACACCATACACAGTTTACCTCCAGTAATCACCAACCTGAAAACTTTAAACCATAATTGGTGTATTCTGCCGATAATCCCCTGTGCTTGTGAAACAAATACATTGACTTGTTATCGAATAATTCTCGTGTGTGGTAATTACCCGATAATACTGATACACGCTATTGTAGAGCGGACAGCGTCACTATAACGGGGCTGTGTACACACCAAACCTTAAGTTACTTAAAGTGGTCTTAAGTAGTGACGACGTTTCGGTCCTTCCTGAACCGTTATCAAGTTACACGACTTAACAACGGTCCAGGACGGACCGAAAAGTGGTCTGTAGCTTTGTTTACAGACTTACGTATCTGGAACTAAGTTTCAAGGTAGCACGGGCTATGGTGAGCCCGTATTCACATGTTATGTAAAACCACAGTGCCAGAGTGTTGAGGAGGTTGTGTTGATGGGTCGACGTACTGTGTTGCTAAGGGTCGTCAGGTGTGTGTGTGTGTGTGTGAGTGTGTGTGTGAGTGTGTGTGTGAGTGTGTGTGTGTGTATATGTGTGTGTGTGTGTGTGTGTGTGTGTGTGTGTGTGTGTGTGTGTGTGTGTGTGTGTGTGTGTGTGTGTGTGTGTGTGTATGTGTGTGTGTGTATGTATGTGTGTGTGTGTGTGTGTGTGTGTGTGTGTGTGTGTGTGTGTGTGTGTGTGTGTGTGTGTGTGTGTGTGTGTGTGTGTGTGGGTCCGGTCCTCCCATTATATGTTGATAGCAGGTGTGTTCACTCTCATGTACAGGTTTGCACTCCTGGTAAATTCTACCCAGTGGGTACTGAACCTCCACAACACCCGGCCCCCTCCCCCAACCATCAATGAAACAATGGAGAATGATAGGCTGCAGTCGGCCTATTGGCCAATAGTGAGGTCCTTCACCTCACCCCAAATTATATATAGAGCTGCTCTATAATTGCTCTAAATATTGTAGTCACTTTTACTCTGCCTCTGAAAATGTTGACAAGGATCAACACATCGCATTTCATAGAGTAGCTGATTAGAAAACTGTCAAATGAACTTTTGGAGAGAGAGAGAGAGAGAGAGAGAGAGAGAGAGAGAGAGAGAGAGAGAGAGAGAGAGAGAGAGAGAGAGAGAGAGAGAGAGAGAGAGAGAGAGGGAGGTAATACACCTGTGATTATGTATTGAATGGTTTTACCCTCTACTCTATCTCTGTCTCTCTCACACACACGCTAGGGGCCTGGTAGCCTAGTGGATAGGGCGCAGGTCTCGTAATTCTGTGGCGCGGGTTCGATTCCCGCATCAGGCAGAAACAAATGGGCAAAGTTTCTTTCACTCTGAATGCCCCCCCCCCCTGTTACCTAGCAGTAAATAGGTACCTGGGAGTTAGTCAGCTGTCACGGGTTGCTTCCTAGGGTGTGTGTGTGTATGTGTGTGTGTGTGTGGTGTGGGGAAAAAAGTAGTTAGTAAACAGTTGATTGACAGTTGAGAGGCGGGCCGAAAGGGCAAAGCTCAACCCCCGCAAACACAACTAGGTGAATACACACACACACACACACACACACACACACACACACACATCAAACCAGTTTGTCGATCAATCACTTTATGTCCCCCCCCCTGTCCTTCGTTCAAACCCTCCCCCCCCTCCCTACTAACGTAGTAAGGGACTCTTGGTGTACACAGTTTAAACTCAAAGGGCCTCGTTACTGTCAGATTGGCACTTTTCCGCCGCCATATTGTCAGGTGAGTGTACAACAGACGAGAGAGAGAGAGAGAGAGAGAGAGAGAGAGAGAGAGAGAGAGAGAGAGAGAGAGAGAGAGAGAGAGAGAGAGAGAGAGAGAGAGAGAGAATGACATGAGTGTGTGTACTCACCTATTTGTACTCACCTATTTGTGCTTGCGGGGGTTGAGCTTTGGCTCTTTGGTCCCGCCTCTCAACTGTCAATCAACTGGTGTACAGATTCCTGAGCCTACTGGGCTCTATCATATCTACATTTAAAACTGTGTATGGAGTCAGCCTCCACCACATCACTGCCTAATGCATTCCATCCGTTAACTACTCTGACACTGAAAAAGTTCCTTCTAACGTCTCTGTGGCTCATGTGAGTACTCAGTTTCCACCTGTGTCCCCTTGTTCGCGTCCCACCAGTGTTGAATAGTTTATCCTTGTTTACCCGGTCGATTCCTCTGAGGATTTTGTAGGTTGTGATCATGTCTCCCCTTACTCTTCTGTCTTCCAGTGTCGTAAGGTGCATTTCCCGCAGCCTTTCCTCGTAACTCATGCCTCTTAGTTCTGGGACTAGTCTAGTGGCATACCTTTGGACTTTTTCCAGCTTCGTCTTGTGCTTGACAAGGTACGGGCTCCATGCTGGGGCCGCATACTCCAGGATTGGTCTTACATATGTGGTGTACAAGATTCTGAATGATTCCTTACACAGCTTCCTGAACTGTGGTTCCTGAACTGTGTTCCTGAACAGGTGTGTGTGTGTGTGTGTGTGTGTGTGTGTGTGTGTGTGTGTGTGTGTGTGTGTGTGTGTGTGTGTGTGTGTGTGTGTGTGTGTGTGAGTGGGCGGCCCACATTACACATTCAGAACAGGTGATCACACTTTGGTGGCGGTGAGACTAATATTCGCGAGCCGTGAAATTTTCTCTTACGCCAAATTAAACTGATAACGCAAAATGAACACACACACACTCACACACACACACACACACACACACACACACACACACACACACACACACACACACACACACACACACACACACACACACACACACACAGGACAGTAGATGATTGAAGGGAACACAAGGTTAGACTTCAGTATAAGATAAAGACTTTGGGAGTTGACACAACACAAAAGACTGACACCAGAGGCACACATCACCAGAATAAGGTCAGTAGCTGTGTTACAATAGCTCACCAAGTCTTAAAATAGCTGATCAAGTCTTGAAACAGCTGATCAAGTCTTGAAACAGCTGATCAAGTCTTGAAACAGCTGATCAAGTCTTGAAACAGCTGATCAAGTCTTGAAACAGCTGATCAAGTCTTAAAACAGCTGATCAAGTCTTGAAACAGCTGATCAAGTCTTAAAACAGCTGATCAAGTCTTGAAACAGCTGATCAAGTCTTGAAACAGCTGATCAAGTCTTGAAACAGCTGATCAAGTCTTAAAACAGCTGATCAAGTCTTGAAACAGCTGATCAAGTCTTAAAACAGCTGATCAAGTCTTGAAACAGCTGATCAAGTCTTAAAACAGCTGATCAAGTCTTGAAACAGCTGATCAAGTCTTGAAACAGCTCACAAGTCTTACAACAGCTCACAAGTCTTAAAACAGTTGACTAAGTGTACAAAATACACCCCAGGAAGGTCCTGTCTATAGCGGAGTAGTAGAAAATACACTCAAGAATACACTGTGTATAGTAGAAGTGTAGGAAATACACCCAGGTAGGCACTGTTTTATAACGAAAGTGTAATAAAAATTATTATGTAAACTATATTCTATGAAAACGGAATTTTGCAATTTCAATTGAAACCAAAGAGGTGACAAGATATGACAGGAGGAGCCCATTGGTCCTCTAAGATGACTCAATGATACGTTATAAACTCAGTCGTCTACCCAGTAGCATGGAGGGTTGCTAACACACGCGTTTATGCAGTAGCATGGAGGGTTGCTAACACATGCGTCTATGCAGTAGCATGGAGGGTTGCTAACGCACGCGTCTATGCAGTAGCATGGAGGGTTGCTAACGCACGCGTCTACGCAGTAGCATGGAGGGTTGCTAACGCACGCGTCTACGCAGTAGCATGGAGGGTTGCTAACGCACGCGTCTACGCAGTAGCATGGAGGGTTGCTAACGCACGCGTCTACGCAGTAGCATGGAGGTTTGCTAACGCACGCGTCTACGCAGTAGCATGGAGGGTTGCTAACGCACGCGTCTACGCAGTAGCAGGGAGGGTTGCTAACGCACGCGTCTACGCAGTAGCATGGAGGGTTGCTAACGCACGCGTCTACGCAGTAGCATGGAGGTTTGCTAACGCACGCGTCTACGCAGTAGCAGGGAGGGTTGCTAACACACGCGTCTACGCAGTAGCATGGAGGGTTGCTAACGCACGCGTCTACGCAGTAGCATGGAGGTTTGCTAACGCACGCGTCTACGCAGTAGCAGGGAGGGTTGCTAACGCACGCGTCTACGCAGTAGCATGGAGGGTTGCTAACGCACGCGTCTACGCAGTAGCATGGAGGTTTGCTAACGCACGCGTCTACGCAGTAGCATGGAGGGTTGCTAACGCAGTCGTCTACTCAGTAGCATGGAGGGTTGCTAACGCGGTCATCTACCCAGTAGCATGGAGGGTTGCTAACGTAGGCGTCTAGCCAGTAGCATGGAGGGTTGCTAACGCAGTCGTATTCCCAGTAGCATGGAGGGTTGCTAATGCAGTCGTCTACTCAGTAGCATGGAGGGTTGCTAACGCAGTCGTCTACTCAGTAGCATGGAGGGTTGCTAACGCAGTCATCTACCCAGTAGCATGGTACGAAGTCGTTGCATCCAACGTAGCGTGACAGGCGGGGCTTAGGAGCTAACTCTCAATCCTGGAAGAACATCTAGACGAGAACAACTGACTGTGTAAACATGTGACTGCAGTAACAGCTGACTGCGCGAACAGCTGACGCAGTAAACAAACATTACCTCCACCCTCCCCAATCGTTACGACGACTCCAGCTCCCCCCCCCCCCTGGAAGCCTGAACTACCAATCAGCGATTAACTCAACTTATCGGAGTTTAACGGTGTTTTTGGAGCGTGTTACCAACACTGTTCAAATAAGTGCTTTTTCTCCCAAGTTTATACAGTCACTCTGTTGACTGTGTAATCTACATTATAGAGAGAAAGTCTGTGTTCACTATGCTCTCTACTACTGTGCCTTCATGATACGCTATCTACGGTTATCTACGGCTACTACCAGGATAGCCAGGTTGACTACGATAACGTAGTTCCCATTCTTGGTACCTGGATAACTAACTATTCAGGCTATATTACAATCCTATTGTGTGGGCTATAGCACAACAATCTCCTATATTTGAGCACCTATAGTCTCTCTCTGACTATCCTAGCCCCCCCTGGATAGGTGGCCTATATTGTATCTTCACTCGCCAAGCGTCTATCCTCAGGTCCCTGGTCCTTGACGAAGAAAACATCAACTCTCTCTCTCTCTCTCTCTCTCTCTCTCTCTCTCTCTCTCTCTCTCTCTCTCTCTCTCTCCCTCCCTCCCCCCCCCCATCTGGAAGCAGTTGTGGAAGCGAGAATTCACAAGATCGCTTAAACTTGGGATCTGAACCGATCTGTTTTGGTGACTCAGGTTTACAGCAGCAATAAAGGCGTTAGCGGCCCTAGAGGGGAGTGGGGAGAGAGTGAGAGAGAGCGAGAGTGAGAGTGAGAGCGTCAAGGGAGAGGTAAAGTGGTTACACGGATAACGAAGATAACGTAAACATGTAAGAGAAAAACTGACTTTGATATTCCATCGTGCGGCTCTTTTCTACTCTATCGCTACTCTATCGCCGCTCTATCGCTGTTTTAAGGCGTTCTATCGCTGGAATATCGCTATACTATAGGAAAGATGTCGCTAAAATTTCAGATAAATGTGGCTTAAAATCTTTGAATTATTTTGTGGACCATTTCTGGTCCAGCAATGGTGGACCGTTGTACGGTATCTGGTCCACGGTTTTATTTTTCTGGATAATCGCTCGCGTCATTTGCGGTCCAGAACTGAACCAGTCATGGACCAGTCCTGGACCAGTCCTGGACCAGTCTTGGACCAGTCCTACACCAGCCATAGACCAGTCCTGGACCATTCCTGGACCATTCCTGGACCAGTCCTGGACCAGTCCTGGACCATTCCTGGACCAGTCCTGGACCAGTCTTGGACCAGTCCTACACCAGCCATAGACCAGTCCTGGACCAGTCCTGGACCAGTCCTGGACCAGTCCTGGACCAGTCCTGGACCAGTCCTGGACCAGCCCTACACCAGCCATAGACCAGTCCTGGACCAGTCCTGGACCAACCTATTGACTAAAACTCAGCCAGTCAGTGATTTAGGGGCACTAACGAGCCTCAGTATTGTGACACAGAATAGTCTGGTATAATTGGTCATTTAACTAGAGAAACCCCCACTAACGAGCTCATGCAACCACAGCAACTAAATCGTTAATAAATAATTAAACGATTAAGAGAAAATAACGTAATCGTTTGCGGAGTTAACGAGACCCACACTGAACAAGCAGGTGATGGGTGTAGCTAACGAGACCTACATTGAACAAGTAGGTGCTGGGTGTAGTTAACGAGACCAACATTGAACAAGCAGGTAATGGGTGTAGTTAACGAGACCTACATTGAACAAGCAGGTAATGGGTGTAGTTAACGAGACCAACATTGAACAAGCAGGTAATGGGTGTAGTTAACGAGACCTACATTGAACAAGCAGGTAATGGGTGTAGTTAACGAGACCAACATTGAACGAGCAGGTGATGTATGTAGAAGCCTTTTAACGAACCTACAATACGTAAAATGCTCAACCATCTTAAATAAACACAAAGCCTATAATATCACCCACTAACTGGCCCAGGCTTAACGAGGGTGTTCCAATAGGTCCTTCACGAACTAACGGGTGTTACTTCATGAAGTTCCTCGTTAGTTAACGAGGAATCTAACAGTTAACGCCATAGTCGAGTGTCAATAACGAGGAGTTGGGGGGTTTTCCCACGGTTAACGAGAAAGCAGAAATTGAAATTAAGGGGAAGAGAGGTCATTAGAGGGCTGAGGTTAACGAGATGGTTGTGACTTAACGAACTTACAAATGGGTTAACTTACAAACTGAATTAGGGTTAAAGATAGTTAACGAGAGAGTTAACGAGAGGGTTAACGAAGGGAAAGGAGCAAAGTACGAAACAGCAGCCAAAGGTGAGGATAATAGGCCTAAACCGCTCGTTCAGAAATGGTTTAATACAAGACTGTTAATATGTGGTCTTGTACTGGAGAGAGAGAGAGAGAGAGAGAGAGAGAGAGAGAGAGAGAGAGAGAGAGAGAGAGAGAGAGAGAGAGAGAGAGAGAGAGAGAGAGAGAGAGAGAGAGAGAGACAGACAGACAGACAGACAGCAAAACATGTTCACATCTAGTCGAAGAAACAGTCTGTCTATAACCCAAAGTGACAGATGAAAACAGACAGAAACACAGACGATAAGAAATAAAATAGAATATGGTCGTTACCTTGAAAGATAAGTCTAAGATGATCCTTGAGTCACTTACAACCAACTAAGGAGGCTAATTACATCCCGTAACGATCCTTAACAGATAAGTCCCTAGAGAAGACAGGATTATGTGAACCATTTTCCGGTTTAATACCACATTTCAAGCACCGCACTAACTACATCCCCCTAAACTACCCGCTGGTAAAATAACGAACAGCCCAAAATAAGCGACCCAACGACCTTAATCTATCAGTCAATCAATTAGGAACGTCTTGCAACATTGCCAGATCCAACTGAAGTTGTCTCTAAGATGAGTGAGCCAAGATGACTCAAGAGTTGGAACTTTGGCAACAGTGTCAAATTTAATTGTATATATATATATATATATATATATATATATATATATATATATATATATATATATATATATATATATATATATATATATATATATATATAGTGTGAGCCAGTTGGGGAGATTGTAAGGTCATCATTTAAGACGAAGGTCAGCCAATTGGACTCTCAAAAATACTGAATAATTTATGTAAGTGAAGCTTACCCTATCACGAAGCTGACCTGATGTGACCTTTAGTGAGAGAGAGAGAGAGAGAGAGAGAGAGAGAGAGAGAGAGAGAGAGAGAGAGAGAGAGAGAGAGAGAGAGAGAGAGAGAGAGAGAGAGAGAGAGAGAGACAGAGAGAGGAACAAAGTTACCAGTGGGACATATATTGCTTTAAATATATATTGGATGTTTTGTGCTGTGTGACACTATCTCTGAGTACCATCTTTGACACATGACCTCTGTGTGTGGTACTCTCTCTCTCTCTCTCTCTCTCTCTCTCTCTCTCTCTCTCTCTCTCTCTCTCTCTCTCTCTCTCTCTCTCTCTCTCTCTCTCTCTCCCTCTCTCTCTCTCTCTCAGCTCAGTTGAAACAGGCATCTAGAGACCCATATATTTCATGATCCTGTTATAAGCATCATTAGGAATATGCTATAGTCATTAGATAACAATGATATAAGGAAGAGGATGAGTCTGTAGCCAGCTGTGTGCCAGAGCCTTTATGTGCTCAGGTGACCTGATCTCATGTCTGTCATCCTGTTGGTATCTCATTACCTATCAGGTCATGTCTGTATGGGTGCTAGGTGAGGTCATATCTCTTCAATAATAATAAAAATAATGATGATAAGAATAAGAAAAGTGGTGATGTATAGACTCGTTAAGATAAGACAAATATAGTGACAATTATATCATGAGTCAACTGACACGAATCTCTCAGGTGATTTCCTGGTTGCCATGACAACCTGTGTTATACAAATGTTTCTGGCATACCTGTTTGTCTTGAGATGATCTGGGAGATGAGTGGAGCATCTCCTTCCCTGGCAGGGGGGGGGGCAGAGTGGTGGAGATGGTGGGGGGACACGATAGAGGTGACATGATAGAGGGGACATGATAGAGGGGACATGATAGAGGGGAACATACAAGGTACTTGGGAGGTTAAACAGTGTAGTTAAGAACACCTTTTAATTGAGAGAAAGCCAGATAAGAGGACACAGGTGGAAGCTGGAACTCAAACGAGCCACCACCATCACCACCATCACCTCCACCACTATCAAACCATCACCACCACCACCACCACCACCACCCCCCCCCCCCCGTTATCAACGCCTCAGTATATATGCAAAACATATTTATTGACTTCAGATAAGTTCACAGTTGTACTCTGAGTCATTTGTTATTGCTGTACTCACCTAGTTGTGCTTGCGGGGGTTGAGCTCTGGCTCTTTGGTCCCGCCTCTCAACCGTCAATCAACATGTGTACAGGTTCCTGAGCCTATTGGGCTCTATCATATCTACACTTGAAACTGTGTATGGAGTCAGCCTCCACCACATCACTTCCTAATGCATTCCATTTGTCAACCACTCTGACACTAAAAATGTTCTTTCTAATATCTCTGTGGCTCGTTTAGGCACTCAGTTTCCACCTGTGTCCCCTTGTGCGTGTGCCCCTTGTGTTAAATAGACTGTCTTTATCTACCCTATCAATTCCCTTCAGAATCTTGAATGTGGTGATCATGTCCCCCCTAACTCTTCTGTCTTCCAGCGAAGTGAGGTTTAATTCCCTTAGTCTCTCCTCGTAGCTCATACCTCTCAGCTCGGGTACTAGTCTGGTGGCAAACCTTTGAACCTTTTCCAGTTTAGTCTTATCCTTGACAAGATATGGACTCCATGCTGGGGCTGCATACTCCAGGATTGGCCTGACATATGTGGTATACAAAGTTCTGAATGATTCTTTACACAAGTTTCTGAATGCCGTTCGTATGTTGGCCAGCCTAGCATATGCCGCTGATGTTATCCTCTTGATATGTGCTGCAGGAGACAGGTCTGGCGTGATATTAACTCCCAAGTCTTTTTCTTTCTCTGACTCCTGAAGGATTTCCTCTCCCAGATGATACCTTATATTTAGCCTCCTGCTCCCTACACCTATCTTCATTACATTACATTTGGTGGGGTTAAACTCTAACAACCATTTGTTCGACCATTCCTTCAGTTTGTCTAGGTCTTCTTGAAGCCTCAAACAGTTTTATTCTGTCTTAATCCTTCTCATAATTTTGGCATCGTCCGCAAACATTGAGAGAAATGAATCTATACCCTTCGGGAGATCATTTATATATATCAGAAACAAGATAGGACCGAGTACAGAGCCCTGTGGGACTCCACAGGTGACTTCACGCCAATCTTAGGTCTCACCCCTCACCGTAACTCTCTGCTTCCTATTGCTTAGGTACTCCCTTATCCACTGGAGCACCTTACCAGCTACACCTGCCTCTCTCTCCAGCTTATGTACCAGCCTCTTATGCGGTACTGTGTCAAAGGCTTTCCGACAATCCAAGAAAATGCAGTCCACCCAGCCCTCTCTTTCTTGCTTAATCTTTGTCACCTGGTCGTATAATTCTATTAAGCCAGTGAGGCAAGATTTACCCTCCCTGAACCCATGTTGGAGATTTGTCACGAAGTCCCTTCTCTCCAGATATGTTACCAGGTTTTTTCTCACGATCTTCTCCATCACCTTGCATGGTATACAAGTCAAGGACACTGGCCTGTAGTTCAGTGCCTCTTGCCTGTGGCCCTTTTTGTATATTGGGACCACATTTGCCGTCTTCCATATTTCTGGTTGGTCTCCCGTCTCCAGTGACCTACTATACACTATGGAGAGTGGCAAGCAAAGTGCCTCTGCACACTCTTTCAGTACCCATGGTGAGATCCCATCTGGACCAACAGCCTTTCTAACATCCAGGTCCAGCAGGTGTCTCTTGACCTCCTCTCTCGTAATTTCGAACTCTTCCAAGGCCGCCTGGTTTACCTCCCTTTCTCCTAGCACAGTGACCTCACCTTGTTCTGTTGTGAAGACCTCCTGGAACCTCTTGTTGAGTTCATCACACACCTCTTTGTCATTCTCTGTATACCTGTCCTCGCCTGTTCTAAGTTTCCCTACCTGTTCTTTCACTGTTGTTTTCCTTCTGATGTGACTGTGGAGTAGCTTTGGTTCGGCCTTGGCTTTGTTTGCTATATCATTTTCATAACTTTTCTCTGCTTCTCTTCTCACCCTGACATACTCATTCCTGGTTCTCTGGTATCTCTCTCTGCTTTCTGGTGTTCTGTTATTCCGAAAGTTCCTCCACACCCTTTTGTTCAGTTTCTTTGCTTCCATACATGCCCTATTATACCATGGATTCTTCTTTTGCTTCTCGGATTTTTCCTTTTGGGCCGGGATGTATCTGCTTACTGCCTCCTGACACTTTTGGGTGACATAGTCCATCATATCTTGTACAGACTTAGCTCTGAGGTCTGTGTCCTAAGGTATTTCCCTTAGGAAACTTCTCATCTCATAATTTCCTTTTCGGTATGCCAGCCTTTTGTTTCCTAGTTCTTTTTTTTTGGGGGGGGGGGATAATTCCTAGCTCTACCAGGTACTGAAAGTTCAATACACTGTGATCACTCATTCCCAAGGGCGCTTCCATCTTAACTTCCCTTATATCCCACTCATTTAGGGTAAATATCAGATCAAGCATTGCTGGTTCATCCTCTCCTCTCATTCTTGTTGGATCCTTGATGTGCTGGCTTAAAAAGTTTCTTGTTGCCACGTCCAGCAGCTTAGCTCTCCATGTGTCTGGTCCTCCATGCGGGTCTCTGTTCTCCCAATCTATCTATCAGGTGAGAGGTGAGAGGTGAGGGGTGAGAGGTGAGAGATGAGGGGTGAGGGAGGGGTGAGGGGGGGGGGGGGCAGTAGTAGAGAGCAACAATTATGCTAGACAAGTTCGGGGTAGCCACAGAGGAGGTAATTGGGCGTTGTTAGGTAACTTTGTGGCGTGGACAACCCGAGCGACGCTACAAACCAATTTGCTGAATAACTGTTTTGTGTGTGGTGGCGTTTGGAGAGGGGGGGGGTAGGGGGGTGTATGGCTGTATTTTATGTTTGGCTCTGTTGTGTCTGTCTGTTATCTGTTGGTTGGGTCTGTTACAGTGATATTAACAACGTCGATTATACTAGCTCCTATTGTTCCTATTATTGTTCCTAGTTTCTTTATTGGTTTATTTACCTCTAATATCTCAGGTTTTCTCTCCCTCTCCCTCCCTATCCCTCCTACCTCCCTCCCTATTCCTCCTACCTCCCTCCCTATCCCTCCTACCTCCCTCCCTTTAACAGGTGTATCTCCGTTCATTTCCTTGTGAGAAAGTGAGAGAACTGTCTCATCTCCTGGAGACTCTTCCTTATTGTCGCTGCTGCGTGTCTCACTCGCCTGTAGTGACACACACACACACACAGAGCCGGTGGCCGAGCGGACAGCACGCTGGTCACGTGATCCTGTGGTCGCGGGTTCGATTCCGGTCGCCGTCGAGAAACAATGGCCCTATACCTCAGGCCCAGAGAAAGAGAGAGAGAGACAGAGAGAGAGAGAGGCAGAGACAGAGAGAGAGAGAGAGAGAAAGAGAGAGAGAGAGAGAAAGAAAGAGAGAGACAGAGAGAGAGAGAAAAGAAAGCAAGGTGCTAGAGAAGGGGGCCTCACCCCCCCCCCCTGTGTTATGACAAGCCGCTCGACGTTTTAGGGAAGTGTGTGTTTTATCAAGGCAGGACTAGGGCCAGGGGGGGGGGCAGGTCAGGGCAGAGTGGGGGGCGGAGACCCCCTCTCCTCTTCACAAATATTGTTACTCCTAATTCCTTTCCCACTCATTCCTGCCCCCACACCTTGCCCTCTATGGCTCGTAGAGAGATGGGGAAGAGGTGCTGTGTGGTAGAGTATAGGGAAGATGGGGGAGGAATTACCTTATAGAACATGGGGTGTAGGAAACGGTAGAGGTGAGTGCTGGGTTCAGGAATACATAGAATTGTGCAGGAGAGAACTGTATTGTGAGGTTCAGAGAGGTGTTGTGGAGGTGAAGATCCTCACCTGGTCTCCTCATCTGGTCTCCTCACCTGGTCTCCTCACCTGGTCTCCTCACCTGGTCTCCTCATCTGGTCTCCTCACCTGGTCTCCTCACCTGGTCTCCTCATCTGGCGGGGAACCGACTTGTTAGATTTCTATTGATTTAATTTACATGAATTTATATTCGACAGCAATTTCTATGATGTATATTATACTGTATTTCTGCAATATTCTCACAAATCGACTCATATATATATATATATATATATATATATATATATATATATATATATATATATATATATATATATATATATATATATATATATATATATGCAGCCAATCAAACTACAGTATTAAACCACATATATTAGTAATGAAAATTTGGAGGTCTTATATGAGTGTATGGTAGGCCCTATACTATATGGTAGTATATGGCAGCCATCACCCATGTACTGGTGTAGGCAAGTTACTATTCTGCTGACGCTGCTATTTCCTTGTTGTATACAACAGCAACAATATTATCTGCTTGTTGTATTTAATATTAGTAAATGTTGTTGGGTTTTCTGAGAACTGATATGTTGTTAGGGTCAAGGGGAGTCAGGTCAGGGGTCAGGGGTCACGGGGGTCACAGGGGGTCAGGGGTCAGGGGTCAAGGAAGGTGCTGGTCATTAAAGAGTATTCTGTAGACTCATCCACTATGCTGCCCACGACTGCTCTCTGGTTAACGAGGCCTCGCTTCTCTCCTCTCTCTCCCTCTCTCTCCCTCTCTCCCCACTGGTGTAGGTGAGGGAGGGAGAGACACCAATGGTTCTTATCATATCTATCAAACTCAGTTATAATTGGAATGTTGGGAGTACACACACACACACACACACACACACACACACACACACACACACACACACACACACACACACACACACACACACATACACACACACACACACACATTCACTCACACACACACACACACACACACACACACACACACACACACACACACACACTCACACACTCACTCACACACACACACACACACACACACACACACACACACACACACACACACACACACACACACACACACACACACTCACACATTAGGGGTGCTATTCAGACCCCTAACTTTCAGACCCATTATGCCCTTCCTACCCCCCTAGATGCCCAGACCCCATTCGCCTACCAGGCACTCCCAGGCACCCCCCTAGCACCCCCCCACTCACCCCCACAGCCCCCACTTGCCCCCCAGACACCCCCCAGTTCCCCCCAGACCCCTGGTGAAAGGGGGAACTCTGACACCCGAGTTTCCAAGAAGAGTCTCAAGGTTTGGTACACCAATGCTGATGGGGTAGCCAATAAAGCAGAAGAGATAAAAGAAAGAGTTAGTGAGGCAGACCCAGACATAGTGGCAATAGTGGAAACTAAAATAAATGGCATGATCTCGGATGCAATCTTTCCAGAGGGGTACCAGGTGATAAGAAAAGAAAGGACACAGAGACAGGGAGGAGGAGTGGCACTACTAATAAAGCGGAAATGGAAGTTTGATGAGCTGGAAAATCCGGGTACCAATGAAAGCACAAGCTTCATACATGGAACTCTGACAGTGGATGGGAAGAAGATTGTAATCTTGATACTCTACAATCCCCCACCAAACAGTAGAAGGCCCAGGCAGGAGTACGAGGACAGCAACAAGACATGTATGGATGAACTGCAGAGGGCAGCAACTTTAGCGCATAGAATGAGAGCGAAGCTGCTGGTCATGGGGGACCTAAATCACGGAGAGATAGATTGGGAAACGAGGAATCCCCATGGCGGGGAGGAGACCTGGGGAGCGAAGCTGGTAGACGTTATTGACAGGAATTTCCTAACACAGCATGTGAAAGAAGATACTAGGGAAAGAGGAGGGGATACGCCCAGCCTATTAGATCTCATTATCACTCAGAATGTAGAAGACATCGAGCAGTTGGAACATGAAATACCACTAGGAGCTAGTGACCATTGTGTCCTAGCCTTCGACTACATGATGGAGCTTAAAATTGTGACCAAAGGACAAGAGGTCCGGGAAAGGAGACTTGATTACAGAAAAGGGGACTACAGAAGGATAAGGGACTACCTGGGAGAAGTGCAGTGGGAGGAAGAA
>NC_091160.1:32848171-32865671 GCF_040958095.1 Procambarus clarkii
TATTGAGTCAGGTTAATTATCGCTCAATTTCCGAGTAATTAGATGACTTAGTTCATTGATAAGACCCATAATTAGCACCCAGTTCCAAGTTTTAAGTCCTTCCACCAGTATACCTTACTACAGTGGTATCCTGGGGAGTATACCTTACTCCAGTGGTGTTCTGGGGGAGTATACCTTACTCCAGTGGTGTTCTGGGGGAGTATACCTTACTCCAGTGGTGCCCTGGGAGAGTATACCTTACTCCAGTGGTGTTCTGGGGAGTATACCTTACTCCAGTGGTGTTCTGGGGAGTATACCTTACTCCAGTGGTGCTCTGGGGAGTATACCTTACTCCAGTGGTGCTCTGGGGAGTATACCTTACTCCAGTGGTATCCTGGGGGAGTATACCTTACTCCAGTGGTGCCCTGGGGAGTATACCTTACTCCAGTGGTGCCCTGGGGGAGTATACCTTACGCTAGTGGTGCCCTGGGGGAGTATACCTTACTCCAGTGGTGTTCTGGGGGAGTATACCTTACTCCAGTGGTGTTCTGGGGAGTATAACTTACTCCAGTGGTGCTCCTGGGGGAGTATACCTTACGCCAGTAGTGTTCTGGGGGAGTATACCTTACTCCAGTGGTGTTCTGGGGGAGTATACCTTACTCCAGTGGTGTCCTGGGGGAGTATACTTTACTCCAGTGGTGTTCTGGGGGAGTATACCTTACTCCAGTGGTGCCCTGGGGGAGTATACCTTACTCCAGTGATGCCCTGGGAGAGTATACCTTACTCCAGTGGTGCCCTGGGGAGTATATCTTACTCCAGTGGTGTTCTGGGGGAGTATACCTTACTCCAGTGGTGCCCTGGGGGAGTATACCTTACTCCAGTGGTGCTCTGGGAGAGTATACCTTACTCCAGTGGTGCCCTGGGGAGTATACCTTACTCAGTGGTGTTCTGGGGGAGTATACCTTACTCCAGTGGTGTTCTGGGGGAGTATACCTTACTCCAGTGGTGCCCTGGGGAAGTATACCTTACTCCAGTGGTGCCCTGGGGAGTATACCTTACTCCAGTGGTGTTCTGGGGGAGTATACCTTACTCCAGTGGTGCCCTGGGGAAGTATACCTTACTCCAGTGGTGCCCTGGGGAGTATACCTTACTCCAGTGGTGTTCTGGGGGAGTATACCTTACTCCAGTGGTGCCCTGGGGGAGTATACCATACCCCAACGGCGTATACACAGAAGGGTGAATATATCATGCCTTCGGCAGAATCCTCTGAGGAGGAATATACCTTACACCCAGTGATATACTCCTACGGGGGGGGGTGAGGGTATACGAGGGACATACACCACCTCCTATCATACACCGTGTATATAACGAGCCCTAACATACTAGGTCGTAACTTAGGGTTGAAACGCTGCCTGTTAACTCGTGAGTCAAGTTTGGCGGTCGGTTGTATTTGGTTGTATTATGTATTTGGGGCTGGTTGTTAGCGGTTGTTAGCGGTTGTTAGCGGTTGTGAGCGGTTGTGAGCGGTTGTGAGCGGTTGTGAGCGGTTGTGAGCAGTTGTTAGCGGTTGTGAGCGGTTGTGAGCGGTTGTGAGCGGTTGTTAGCGGTTGTTAGCGGTTGTGAGCTGTTGTTAGCGGTTGTTAGCGGTTGTGAGCGGTTGTGAGCGGTTGTTAGCGGTTGTGAGCGGTTGTGAGCTGTTGTTAGCGGTTGTTAGCGGTTGTGAGCGGTTGTTAGCGGTTGTTAGCGGTTGTGAGCGGTTGTGAGCAGTTGTTAGCGGTTGTGAGCGGTTGTGAGCGGTTGTTAGCGGTTGTGAGCGGTTGTGAGCGTCGCTGTTCGGTCCCCGACGGCCCAAGTGGTTCGGTACCGGTCCTTCTCTCCTTCTCGTATCCCAGCTCTTAGTCTGTCTCATATCACAGCTCTTAATCTGTTAGTTTAAGAGCTGAGAGGTTCCAAAAGTTACCCCTGGTCACCAGAGGTCATCAGAGGTCACTAGAGGTCACCAGAGGTCACCCCAGGTCACCAGTGGTCACCTCAGGTCACCACAGGTCACCTCAGGTCACCACAGGTCACCTCAGGTCACCAGAGGTCATCAGAGGTAATGAGAGGTCACCTCAGGTCACCAGAGGTCACCAGAGGTCACCTCAGACCAACACAGGTCACCACAGGTCTCCTCAGGTCACCTCAGGTCACCAGGGGTCAACACACGTCACCACAGGTCACCAGAGGTCACCAAAGGTCACCTCAGGTCACCAGAGGTCACCACAGGTCACTAGAGGTCACCTCAGGTCACCTGAGGCCAGGCGACAGCCGTCCTACCAAACATATTTGGCCAGGAATCAGGTGAGAATGTTGACAGCGTGACAGCTAGAGTGACACCTGGCCGGCCTTGATGAGCCGGCCGTCATGGACAACACCTCTCAGTATTCATAGCTCAAGTCCACCTTACTCAAGTCCAATAATGTCCAATGTCAAGTCCAGTAAAGTAGACTTCAGTGTAGTGAAGTGTATACACCACACGGCATCACTGCACTACACCACACCACACCACTACAACACACCACACCACACACCACACACTACACCACACTACCACACCACACCACTCCACACTACCACACACCATACCACACACCACACCACACACCACACCACACTACCACACACCACTACCACACACCACACCACCCCACTACACCACACCACACCACACCACACCACACACCACTACCACACATCACACCACACCACACACTACACCACTACCACACACCACACCACACACTACACCACTACCACACACCACACCACTACCAGACAACACACTACCACACCACACCACACCATAGGCCAGACCCACACCACACACTACACCACTACCACACACCACACCACACACTACACCACTACCACACACCACACCACTACCACACAACACACTACCACACCACACCACACCATAGGCCAGACCCACACCACACACTACACCACTACCACACACCACACACTACACCACTACCACACACCACACCACACACTACACCACTACCACACACCACACCACTACCACACACCACTACCACACACCACACCACTACCACACACCACACCACTACTACACACCACACCACACCACACCATAGGCCAGACCCACACCACACACCACACCACTACCACACACCACACCACTACCACACACCACACCACACCACTACCACACACCACACCACACCACACCATAGGCCAGACCCACACCACACACCATACCACTACCACACACCACACCACACCACACCATAGGCCAGACCCACACCACACACCACACCACTACCACACACCACACCACTACCACACACCACACCACTACCACACACCACACCACACCATAGGCCAGACCCACACCACACACTACACCACTACCACACACCACACCACACACCACACCACACCACTACCACACACCACACCACTACCACACACCACACCACACACCACACCACACCACACACTACACCACTACCACACACCACTACCACACACCACACCACACCATAGGCCAGACCCACACCACACACTACACCACTACCACACACCACTACCACACACCACACCACACCACACACCACACCACACCACTACCACACACCACACCACTACCACACACCACACCACACCACACATCACACTACCACACCACCATAGGCCAGACCCACACAGCCTACCCGCATGTTATTGATGTGCCGTGAGAGAGTCCCCGGCCAGAGTGAGCTATGGACCTTTGACACAACCTCTGATACTGCCGATAGATGGCGCCCTCTATTATCATACCAAATGTGTCCTGTATGTGTCCTACCCCCCCCCCCCCTGTATCTGCCCCACCCGTGTCCCCGTGTCCTAGCCCCATACCAGTACCACACACAACCATACCACTACCACACAACCATACCAGTACCACAACACAACCATACCACTACCACACAACCATACCAGTACCACACACAACCATACCAGGTTCCTCTGACTTCCACTATATATTAAGAAATGAACTGTCAGAACAACTGGGCACATTATCGGCAGCTGCGACCCCTCACTCTCCCTCTCTTGAACTTGTTGGTTAAAACTGTTAACAGGTTTGGAGTGGGGGCGGTGGAGGGGGGGGGCAGGTGTGGGGGGTAGTTGAAGGGGGGTATTGACGGTGGGAGGGAAAGTGGAGGGGTAGTTGACAGTGGAGGGGGTGGAAAGTCTATTTGAAACTGTGTATGGAGTCAGCCTCCACTACATCACTGCCTAATGCATTCCATTTATTAACTACTCTGATATTGAGATTTTGTTTAATGTCTCTGTGGGTCATGTGGGTACTCAGTTTCCATCTGTGTTCCCTTGTTCGTGTGCTCCTTTGTGTTAAATAATGTTCTTATCTATCCTGTTAATTCCTCTGAGAATTTTATATGTTGTAATCATGTCTTCTCTGGCTCTTCTGTCTTTCAGTGCCGTGAGGTGTGTGTGTGTGTGTGTGTGTGTGTGTGTGTGTGTGTGTGTGTGTGTGTGTGTGTGTGTGTGTGTGTATGTGACTATATGTGTCTGCAGAATCGAGATATTTAGCTCTTGGACCCCGCCTTTCTGACCAATTTATATTTCCTCTATTATGTCTGCTACATATATTTCTCTCTAACACACACACACACACACACACACACACACACACACACACACACACACACACACACCCACACACACACACGCACCCCCCCCCCCACACACACACACACACACACACACACACACCCACACACACACACGCACCCCCCCCCCCCACACACACACACACACCCACACACACACACCCACACACACACACACACACACACACACACCCACACACACACGCACCCCCCCCCCCCCCACACACACACACCCTGCGGCCCGACATCCTACTCGATAAATCTAAATTATTGAGTGCTAGTAACAGTAACAAAATGCTATTGAAGACCAACCCGCGTTGTTTGACATTACGAACACTGATACACACTCACAGTCGTTAAGTGCCACTTGAGGCACTTACACCTCACCTGCCGCCTCTCGTAACTACCAATTCACTTAAGAGGCCCTCATAAGTCTCTTACAATTAACAAGTGCACAAAAGTTGGCATTTCTTGCGCTCGCGGTGTTGCCAGTGTGGAGAGTTTTGTTTTTTTCTACCTCGAGGTGAATTGTGATATTTCGAGTAGTTAAGGCAAGTAATTGGTGGTATGCAGTCTACAGCCATTGGAGCCGTCTTGTAACTATGCACTGATGGTTTGGAAACGGCCTGATGGATGAGGTAAATGATTGAGTAGTTTAACCTTCGGGTGGTTGAGGAGATAGTTCATTCATCTTAAAGATCAAAGTGACGGTCATCTGTCTACACTGACAGTCTAACTGTCACGCTGCTCTGGTGACTGTTCACTTCACTATCAAAACAATTACATTTCACTATTTTGCACCATATATATAAACAAAACAATGTTTTTGTTAATTTGTTTATTGTGTGTGTGTGTGTGTGTGTGTGTGTGTGTGTGTGTGTGTGTGTGTGTGTGTGTGTGTGTGTGTGTGTGTGTGTGTGTGTGTGTGTGTGTGTGTGTGTCTGTGTGTGTGTGTGTGTGTGTGTGTGTGTGTGTGTGTGTGTGTGTGTGTGTGTGTGTGTGTGTGTGTCTGTGTGTGTGTGTGTGTGTGTGTCTGTGTGTGTGTGTGTGTGTGTGTGTGTGTGTGTGTGTGTGTGTGTGTGTGTGTGTCTGTGTGTGTGTGTGTGTGTGTCTGTGTGTGTGTGTGTGTGTGTGTGTGTGTGTGTGTGTGTGTGTGTGTGTGTGTGTGTGTGTGTGTCTGTGTGTGTGTGTGTGTGTGTGTGTGTCTGTGTGTGTGTGTGTGTGTGTGTGTGTGTGTGTGTGTGTGTGTGTGTGTGTGTGTGTGTGTGTGTGTGTGTGTGTCTGTGTGTGTGTGTGTGTCTGTGTGTGTGTGTGTGTGTGTGTCTGTGTGTGTGTGTGTGTGTGTGTGTGTGTGTGTGTGTGTGTGTGTGTGTGTGTGTGTGTGTGTGTGTGTGTGTGTGTTGAGAGCCGGGACCCAAGAGCTATGGTTCATCCCTCAAGCATCCCTGGGAGCCTGGTCGGCCGAGCGGACAGCACGCTGGACTTGTGATCCTGTGGTCCCGGGTTCGATCCCAGGCGAGAAACAATGGGGCAGAGTTTCTTTCACCCTATGCCACCATGTTACCTAGCAGTAAAATAGGTACCTGGGAGTTAGTCAGCTGTCACGGGCTGCTTCCTGGGGGTGGAGGAGGCCTGGTCGAGGACCGGGCCGCGGGGACACTAAAAAGCCCCGAAATCATCTCAAGATAACCTCAAGATAACCAACAAACACATAGGAATTAACAATCACCATATAGCAATTGTTTGTGATCTATAGACTCAACAAATAAAATACAACAACAACAAAACGATCTATAACAGTTCTATCATTGTATAATAACAGCCTCGTTGAACACCGGTCCCTTAATGATCTATAATTACCGGATTACCTCCGGATGTAACAATGGTTGTAGGTGGGGGGGGGGCCTTAGTGGCTCCCCCCCCCCCCACACACTGTGGCAGACCACCACAGTCTGGTGGATCATGGTATGGAAGCCAGGGTAAAATAGGAACTATCGGTTGTGAATCCTAAACTGAGTTCCACAATTTCCATTACGTTATCCACAACTACTCGCTGTGTAGTTAAAGATAACAACTGATATCCTACTAAAGATAACAACTGATATCCTACTAAAGATAACAACTGATATCCTACTAAAGATAACAACTGATGTCCTACTAAAGATAACAACTGATATCCTACTAAAGATAACAACTGATATCCTACTAAAGATAACAACTGATGTCCTACTAAAGATAACAACTGATATCCTACTAAAGATAACAACTGATATCCTAAACTGATATCCTACTAAAGATAACAACTGATATCCTACTTGCAACTTGCAATCTTTAGACACATTTTCCCAACTTTAAAATTTCCGAAAGGCTCATTAGAGTTCAACGTTGCTTGCTTCTGCATCACTATTGTACCCATTCTCTAACGACGTTATCTTCTTGAGGTTATCTTGAGATGATTTCGGGGGCTTTAGTATCCCCGCGGCCCGGTCCTCGACCAGGCCTCCACCCCCCAGGAAGCAGTCCGTGACAGCTGACTAACTCCCAGGTACCTATTTACTAAAAACTTTATACACCCTAAACACAAAATTTTCTTCACTTATAAATAATTAATGACTTACAATATAAGTCCACTTTAAGGGAAAATGTGAAAATTTGTCCTGAATATTATGTCCATGTCTGGAAGGCTATGTGTGTGTGTCTATCATCCGCTCTTCTCTGTAATGAAACAAATCTTCAGCTTACTTCTGAACCTACTGATGCACGCCTGAGTTCAATACTCGAGGTTGCTGTAGCCGAGAACTGGAAATGTTAATTAATACACTGTATTATAAGTATTTTTTATTATAAGTATTATATTATATTATTATATAAGTATTATATGTATTATAAGTATTGTATTATATGTATTAAAAGTATTGTATTATATGTATTAAGGCTATAAGGACCATTTTACTATCATTATCAATAGTAATTTCAGTCTTCCACGCATCATAGAGACCAACATGATATCTTACTATAGCAAAGTGATAACAGCAAACGGAGATAACCAAGTAAAAAAAGCAGGTTAAAACAAAAGATTAAAACACAGTAAATAAAAATCATTTTCAAGGGAAATTTTTTAAATCTGATCAATAAAACTGTTGTGAGAAGTACCAAGAATCAGGACAAAACTGAGTCCAGCTGCTGTTGGTGATAGTGAGGACGACCTCTGGGGGGTGGTGATAGTGAGGACGACCTCTGGGGCCGGTGATAGTGAGCACGACCTCTGGGGCCGGTGATAGTGAGCACGACCTCTGGGGCTGGTGATAGTGAGGACGACCTCTGGAGCTGGTGATAGTGAGGACGACCTCTGGGGGGTGGTGATAGTGAGGACGACCTCTGGGGCCGGTGATAGTGAGCACGACCTCTGGGGCCGGTGATAGTGAGCACGACCTCTGGGGCTGGTGATAGTGAGGACGACCTCTGGAGCTGGTGATAGTGAGGACGACCTCTGGGGCCGGTGATAGTGAGGACGACCTCTGGGGCCGGTGATAGTGAGCACGACCTCTGGGGCTGGTGATAGTGAGGACGACCTCTGGGGCCGGTGATAGTGAGAACGACCTCTGAGGATGGTGATAGTGAGCACGACCTCTGGGGCCGGTGATAGTGAGAACGACCTCTGAGGATGGTGATAGTGAGCACGACCTCTGGGGCTGGTGATAGTGAGGACGACCTCTGGGGCCGGTGATAGTGAGAACGACCTCTGAGGATGGTGATAGTGAGCACGACCTCTGGGGCCAGTGATAGTGAGGACGACCTCTGGGGCCGGTGATAGTGAGCACGACCTCTGGGGCTGGTGATAGTGAGGACGACCTCTGGGGCCGGTGATAGTGAGCACGACCTCTGGGGCCGGTGATGGTGACGACGACCTCTGAGGCCGGTGATAGTGAACACGACCTCTGGGGCCGGTGATAGTGAGAACGACCTCTGGGGCTGGTGATAGTGAGCACGACCTCTGGGGCTGGTGATAGTGAGGACGACCTCTGGGGCCGGTGATAGTGAGCACGACCTCTGGGGCCGGTGATAGTGAGAACGACCTCTGGGGCTGGTGATAGTGAGCACGACCTCTGGGGCCGGTGATAGTGAGGACGACCTCTGGGGCCGGTGATAGTGAGCACGACCTCTGGGGCTGGTGATAGTGAGCACGACCTCTGGGGCCGGTGATAGTGAGAACGACCTCTGAGGATGGTGATAGTGAGCACGACCTCTGGGGCCAGTGATAGTGAGGACGACCTCTGGGGCCGGTGATAGTGAGCACGACCTCTGGGGCCGGTGATGGTGACGACGACCTCTGAGGCCGGTGATAGTGAACACGACCTCTGGGGCCGGTGATAGTGAGAACGACCTCTGGGGCTGGTGATAGTGAGCACGACCTCTGGGGCTGGTGATAGTGAGCACGACCTCTGGGGCCGGTGATAGTGAACACGACCTCTGGGGCCGGTGATAGTGAGAACGACCTCTGGGGCTGGTGATAGTGAGCACGACCTCTGGGGCTGGTGATAGTGAGCACGACCTCTGGGGCTGGTGATAGTGAACACGACCTCTGGGGCCGGTGATAGTGAGAACGACCTCTGAGGATGGTGATAGTGAGCACGACCTCTGGGGCTGGTGATAGTGAACACGACCTCTGGGGCCGGTGATAGTGAGAACGACCTCTGAGGATGGTGATAGTGAGCACGACCTCTGGGGCCGGTGATAGTGAGAACGACCTCTGAGGATGGTGATAGTGAGCACGACCTCTGGGGCTGGTGATAGTGAGGACGACCTCTGGGGCCGGTGATAGTGAGAACGACCTCTGAGGATGGTGATAGTGAGCACGACCTCTGGGGCCAGTGATAGTGAGGACGACCTCTGGGGCCGGTGATAGTGAGCACGACCTCTGGGGCTGGTGATAGTGAGGACGACCTCTGGGGCCGGTGATAGTGAGCACGACCTCTGGGGCCGGTGATGGTGACGACGACCTCTGAGGCCGGTGATAGTGAACACGACCTCTGGGGCCGGTGATAGTGAGAACGACCTCTGGGGCTGGTGATAGTGAGCACGACCTCTGGGGCTGGTGATAGTGAGGACGACCTCTGGGGCCGGTGATAGTGAGCACGACCTCTGGGGCCGGTGATAGTGAGAACGACCTCTGGGGCTGGTGATAGTGAGCACGACCTCTGGGGCCGGTGATAGTGAGGACGACCTCTGGGGCCGGTGATAGTGAGCACGACCTCTGGGGCTGGTGATAGTGAGCACGACCTCTGGGGCCGGTGATAGTGAGAACGACCTCTGAGGATGGTGATAGTGAGCACGACCTCTGGGGCCAGTGATAGTGAGGACGACCTCTGGGGCCGGTGATAGTGAGCACGACCTCTGGGGCCGGTGATGGTGACGACGACCTCTGAGGCCGGTGATAGTGAACACGACCTCTGGGGCCGGTGATAGTGAGAACGACCTCTGGGGCTGGTGATAGTGAGCACGACCTCTGGGGCTGGTGATAGTGAGCACGACCTCTGGGGCCGGTGATAGTGAACACGACCTCTGGGGCCGGTGATAGTGAGAACGACCTCTGGGGCTGGTGATAGTGAGCACGACCTCTGGGGCTGGTGATAGTGAGCACGACCTCTGGGGCTGGTGATAGTGAACACGACCTCTGGGGCCGGTGATAGTGAGAACGACCTCTGAGGATGGTGATAGTGAGCACGACCTCTGGGGCTGGTGATAGTGAACACGACCTCTGGGGCCGGTGATAGTGAGAACGACCTCTGAGGATGGTGATAGTGAGCACGACCTCTGGGGCCGGTGATAGTGAGGACGACCTCTGGGGCCGGTGATAGTGAGAACGACCTCTGGGGCTGGTGATAGTGAGCACGACCTCTGGGGCCGGTGATAGTGAGCACGACCTCTGGGGCCGGTGATAGTGAGCACGACCTCTGGGGCCGGTGATAGTGAGCACGACCTCTGGGGCCGGTGATAGTGAGCACGACCTCTTGGGCTGGTGATAGTGAAGACGACCTCTGGGGCTGGTGATAGTGAGCACGACCTCTGGGGCCGGTGATAGTGAGCACGACCTCTTGGGCTGGTGATAGTGAAGACGACCTCTGGGGCTGGTGATAGTGAAGACGACCTCTGGGGCTGGTGATAGTGAGCACGACCTCTGGGGCCAGTGATAGTGACGACGACCTCTGAGGGCAGATAACCACCGCCAGAAATATATATAAAACTTCCAGAGACAATTGGAAAATGTTATCACAAGCCATTAACACCAGAGTCGATAGATAAGAGTCTATTGTGGCGGCCTGATAGACATCGATAGAGGAAGAACGTGAGTCTATCTCTTGTGGGAACTCCTTCCACATGGGAGTGACTGAGGGGTCAGAGTTGTTGTTTAAGATTCAGCTACTAGGAACAAAAAAGTTCCAGGTAGCACGGTCTATGGTGATCCCGTTGTGGACTTCGGGGCTGTAACTGGAGGGTCAGAGTTGACGCTTGTGAGGTCATTCAGCGGTGTCCACACTCCCTCCCTCATGCCCCCTCCCCCCCTTGGAAATAAGACTAATGATGTACTGGGATTTATATGTAGAAAAGTTAGCGTTAAAAGCTGTATTAAATATACACAGGGAGGTATATATACATACACAGGGAGGTATACAGACACAGAGGGAGGTATACAGACACACACAGAGGGAGGTATACATACACACACAGAGGGAGGTATACATACACACACAGAGGGAGGTATACATACACACACAGAGGGAGGTATACATATTGCTAAAGACTTGAACAATTGGCTGGTTGGTGACTGAACTATTGTCACAGCCTTAATAACCCTCCACGGTTTGTTAGCTCTTCAGACGTAACGCACGCACGCACACACACACACAGGGGCCTCGTAGCCTGGTGGATAGCGCGCAGGACTCGTAATTCTGTGGCGCTGGTTCGATTCCCGCACGAGGCAGAAACAAATGGGCAAAGTTTCTTTCACCCTAAGTGCCCCTGTTACCTAGCAGTAAATAGGTACCTGGGAGTTAGTCAGCTGTCACGGGCTGCTTCCTGGGGTGTGTGTGTGGTGTGGGAAAAAAATAAATAAAAAAATAGTAAGTTAGTAGTTAGTTAGTAAACAGTTGATTGACAGTTGAGAGGCGGGCCGAAAGAGCAAAGCTCAACCCCCGCAAAAACACAACTAGTAAACACACACACACACACACACACACACACACACCTACGTGAGACCAGTCTCAGAGTATGACGCCCCCATCGTGCAGCTCCCACCTAAACAAACTCATGACACCATAAAAGTATCAGAAGTTTACAACAATTCTCATCATGGAACTGCGCGGGACTGTGTATGAAGAGAGACTGAAAGAACTAAACCTGACGACACGTATAAAATACTTAAGCGGGATTAAAAAAATGTGGTACAAGATGAAATGTTCGCAATGAATACCAATGGAACAAGTGGACAAGGGTGGAGGCTTGAGACCCAGGCGAGTCGTAGAGAATTAGAAAGCTTTCTTTTAGCTTTCTTGTAGCTTTCTCTTAGCTTTCTTTAAGATTAATAGGAAAATGGAATGAACTAAAGAAACAGGTTGCATAGAAGCAAACTCAATTAATAATTTAAGAAATAGACATGATAGTGGGTACGAGGACATGATCATTGCGTTAGACATCCGTCAGTTAGAAAGGCGGCGTCCAAGAGCTCATGTTCGATCCTGCCGGGGCACATATAGGTAAATACGCACATCCTGGTGGAGGTGTGTGCACGTGCGTGAGTGATGCCCAGTAATGTATAGAGCAGCTGGTGGCCAGAGTGGCTAGTGCGGGTTGGTGACTGTGCGGGTGTGGAGCGGGTACTGCCCTCTCTCTCCAGGTGGATACCCTTCTCTTTTATATATATGTTGGACAAATAGAAAAGTCCTTACAATTGCGGTTGTGACAACATGCTTATAGTATTAGAAATGCCCAAGCGTCTAACGCATTGTATCTACACACGAGTTTATGCGATCACATTATTAACTGGAATGGGGCGAAAAGCATTACCAATTGTGGTGGTTTCGTGGAACGGAATTTGATTGAGTCTGCTCTAATCAGTGTCCAAATCTTCTTAATGTTAGTACTGGTATGTATAAACTTGACCCATTTTTAAGTTATAATATTGCACAACAGTTTAAGAAAAAACTCTGATAGAGGCTTACAATGTCTCATTACAATATTATATTCATATATGGTGTGTTCATGAGGCTTATCTTTAATCTTTCATCCTTATTCTCTGACTGCTTAATCCTTTTTGACTATTCTAAGCTATACCTGTTTCTGGTCAATTCTTTCCCTAGAGATGGGTTGGTCAGGTTCCAGGTGTTGGCCTGTACCCTCTCTCTCTCTCCTCTAGTCAGTCTGGTGTTGACAACGACTTTAATCAGGCCGAAACGTTCACTTCCTTTCACAGTTCTCTGTGGATTTTCCGCATAAAAATGATCAGTGTTTTGTGATCGTCAATTGCATATATATATATATATATATATATATATATATATATATATATATATATATATATATATATATATATATATATATATATATATATATATATGAGGAGTATGTAGTGAGGGGAGAGAGAGAGGGAGGCCCGCGTGGTGTTCAACACCTCCCTCACGTCCTGTACAGGATGAGGACAGTTAGTCAGTTAGTTTAACTACCAGAGGCCAGCCGGGGTGACCAGGCGTGTTTGTACACACATGCACACCTTTCTCTCTACCTCTGTATACTCCTGCATATTCCCACATTCATGTATACAATATGTATATCATATATATATATATATATATATAAAGGTAGATGCTCGTGTAATTGTGGGGACCCATGGCCTCGGAAAAGAAAATAGAGAGCACTCAATGAAAACTGGAGGCTTGATTTTGATACGTATGAGTATTTGCTTCTCCTACCATCCGTTTTGTATTATTATACACTTTATCATACAAGCTGACACAGTTACATAACTGACAGGTTACAAAATGTGGCGAGCAAGAGGCCTATACGAGGAACTTTGTCTAGAAGCTGTAAATTACCCTGACCTGCCCTGGAGCCGGCCAGGAACCCCAGGATGTAGGTGGCAATCCCTCTCTGGATCACCCCACTGAGGCGCTGAAAAAGGAAGCTGGCTGCTCTTGGGTCTCATGCTTCGATGAGCCTGGAACCCAGAGCATTGTGAGAGCTCCGTGCACTCTCTCCTCCTGGACCAAGGGGTTTTGGACCCTCTGGCAAGTAAGGTGGACTGGTCATCTATTTCTCTGTACCTGTCTGATTCGTCTCCGTGTGTGACCGCATTACCACACATCCGAAGATGAGGCTCTCTCTCTGCTGGACACTGGGTAGAGGTAAGGCTCTTCTTAAGGCTGTCGTTGACTTCGTCGTTCCCTGTGAGTCATCCCTCTGATTCTCTAGAGTGCAGGCAATACAATCCGTATTCCTCTGGTGTGAGGAATGAATGTGAGAGAGAGAGAGACAGAGAGAGAGAGAGAGAGACAGAGAGAGAGAGAGAGAGAGAGAGAGAGAGACACTCAGAACAAGATTGTCGTAAGATGAGGCTCTCTCTCTGCTGGACACTGGGTAGAGGTAAGGCTCTTCTTAAGGCTGTCGTTGACTTCGTCGTTCCCTGTGAGTCATCCCTCTGATTCTCTAGAGTGCAGGCAATACAATCCGTATTCCTCTGGTGTGAGGAATGAATGTGAGAGAGAGAGAGACAGAGAGAGAGAGAGAGAGAGAGAGAGAGAGAGAGAGAGAGAGAGAGAGAGAGAGAGAGAGAGAGAAAGAGAGAGAGAGAGAGAGAGAGAGAGAGAGAGAGAGAGACACTCAGAACAAGATTGTCGTAAGTTGCTGCAACTGACAACTTACAGACTGGTAAGGCGGGGCCCAGGAGCCGATACTCGACCCTGCACACACACACACACACACACACACACACATACACACAGGTGAACACACTCATTCTCACGGGGAAACAAATATTCCTATTTATTATTAATCAACATATACCAATCTCTCAATGAACGTGTCACCACACACTATGAAACACGACCGACAGCTGGAAAGGCGGAACCCAGGATCTAAAGCTCAACCACCGCAATGGACAAATAGGTGGATACACGTATGTGCCTCACGTTCTCTGAAAATTAACGCATGAGCTCCAAAAGCGCATAGTGAATGCGTACGGCGCATATATCAGCTGTTAGACGGTGATGCGCGCGCCGACGCTCTCACAACAATAACATTGACATACGGGACATTGTGGCGGGAAGAAATGTAAACACAAGCCACGTGGTCGAGCGACCTGGGAAAATTACCCACCAAAATGGTGTATAATTGGTGTTTGAGGCTTAGTGTATAATGTTTGGTAGCAGGTTATTGTATAATGTGTATTTACTGTCTTGTGAAATGCAACAACAATACCACGTCAAGTCAACCATCTTCAACCACTCCTTCCCTACACGACGGCTCTAATTACTCCCCCCCCCTGTACCCCCTCCCTACACTTCTCTCTGCACAATACAACACCCCCTACACTACTCTGCTTCATGTCCCCCCCCCCACCACACCTACCCCCCCCCCCACATCTACACAACCCCACCACCTCAACCTCAAAAAATAATTCTACCGCGGATGCTCCCCCTCTCCACCACACCCCCACCCCAGCACCAGCCTACACAATGGAGAGCCTTTCACCACTACACCAGCTGTATAGTCCATGGTACAATGGTACGTTCCTCACTCAGAATGTCGCCCTTCCCTCTGTCTGTCTGTCTGTCTGTCTGTCTGTCTGTCTGTCTGTCTGTCTGTCTGTCTGTCTGTCTGTCTGTCTCTCTCTCTCTCTCTCTCTCTCTCTCTCTAAACCAATACATTATTTAGTAAAATAATGTTTCCTTTTATTAACTGTACTGTATGGTACTGTACCATCCAGTCCCCCCCTCTAACCCCTGGTGCAGCACACAAGTGGATCCCATACGAAACCTGTCCATCTTTTCTCAACCAAGTCGGCTTTGTTAACATATATTAAAGAGTTAAGAGCCCCGTGGCACTATAACAATAGTCTGCAAAGCTTCCAAACTCGTAAATTGTTTAATATATGGAAACAGAGCCGCCATCATTGTTGGAAGATGAACCGGTTTCGTAAATGGCTGGGTATATGCTTGGTTAATTTCGTTTTTTTCTCTGTTCAAACTGCCTGTTGTTACTCTCACCATCAGCAACAATCTCTTGATAAACGATAGTAAGATAAACCACAGCTGTGAGTATACAGTCTACCCTGGTCCACTTGGGGTGTGTGTAGACTAAAGACAGTCTACCCTGGTCCACTTGGGGTGTGTGTAGACTAAGACAAGTCTACCCTGGTCCACTTGGGGTGTGTGTAGACTAAGACAAGTCTACCTCGGAGCGCCTGGACCACGAGGTGTGGAGCAGGAGTCTCAAATACCACCAACTGCCCCAGGA
The DNA here is from genome assembly GCF_040958095.1 of Procambarus clarkii. Lineage (NCBI taxonomy): Eukaryota > Metazoa > Arthropoda > Malacostraca > Decapoda > Cambaridae > Procambarus > Procambarus clarkii. The sequence continues at coordinate 32,864,338 of NC_091160.1, forward strand.
AGGTCAATGACCAATCTTCATATGTAGTGATAATTGTGTTGACCTCTTGTAGCATATAGCCCTCTACCCCCCCCCTCCCCCCCTTTCCCCCCCTCCCCCCCCTTCCCCCCCCCTCCCCCCCCCCCACACACACCTGCTGCAGCCCCTTCACACCTGCTTCAGCCCCCCCGACACCTGCTTCAGCCCCCTCACACCTGCTGACAACCCCACACACCTGCTTCAGCCCCCCCACATCTGCTTCAGCCCCCCCCCACACCTGCTTCAGCCCCCCCCCCTCCCCACACCTGCTTCAGCCCCCCCCCCCTCCCCACACCTGCTGACAACCCCCACACACCTGCTAAGTATTACGCTAATGAGTGAGAGAGCTGGAATGGACTAATATCATACATTTATCATTAAAACATGGACACATTTTGATCATGTGTGGTGAACACTCTGCATCACGGCTAGGTTGAGCCGGTGTGTAGGTTCGAACACACACAAATGAGGTCAATGGGAATAACTGGTAAAGTAGGACGCTGGATACTCAGTTTTCTGTTGAACAGAACACAAAGAGTAACATTCAACCTTATAAAATCGAGTCCGAGCGCAGTTAAAAGCTCTGTACCTCAGGGTACAGTCCTTGCACCACTGCTGTTCCTTATTCTCATATCAGATATAGACTCAAATGCAAGTCACAGCTTCGTGTCATCCTTTGCAGATGTTGTCCCGTCTCGAGTACTGCTCAGTACTCACTTCCCCCTTCAGAGCAGGAGAAATTGCTGAAATAGAGGGAATACAGAGAACATATACGGCACGCATAGACGAGATAAAGCACCTAAATTATTGGGATCGTCTCAAAGCTCTCCAAATGTACTCACTAGAAAGGAGACGAGAGAGATACCAAATAATATACACCTGGAAAATACTGGAGGGCCAAGTACCAAATCTACACAGTAAAATAACAACATACTGGAGTGAACGATATGGAAGAAAATGCAGAATAGAACCAGTGAAGAGCAAAGGTGCCATAGGCACAATCAGAGAACACTGTATAAATATCAGAGGTCCGCGGTTGTTCAACGTCCTCCCAGCGAGCATAAGAAATATTGCCGGAACAACCGTGGACATCTTCAAGAGAAAACTAGATAGTTTTCTTCAAGGAGTGCCGGACCAACCAGGCTGTGGTGGGTATGTGGGCCTGCGGGCCGCTCCAAGCAACAGCCTGGTGGACCAAACTCTCACAGGTACAGCCTTCGTCATCCCCATGTTCCCTGTGAGAGGCCTGGACCTCTCTCTCTCTCTCTCTCTCTCTCTCTCTCTCTCTCTCTCTCTCTCTCTCTCTCTCTCTCTCT
>NC_091160.1:32870671-32876071 GCF_040958095.1 Procambarus clarkii
GATTCAGCTCCGGTTTGGTATAGGTTTAGTTCGGTATTGGGGGGGGGGCGGGTTGTGGTTGTGTTGTGGTTGTGAGTGTATAGGAACACTGTGTTGTCTCAGTCGGTCTGTTAGTATTGGACGGATGAGTTGTTTACTGGAGTAGTGGTGGTCCGTTCATAGTTACCACCATTACTACTACCACCAACACTGCCACTACCAATACCACTAACCACTACCGGTAACCACCACCACTACTACTAGCACCACCACTACTACCACCACAACTACCACCAACCACCACCAACCACCACCACTACTACCACCACCACTACCAACCACCACTACCAACCACCACCACCACCAACCACCACCACCACCAACAGCCACCACCAACCACCACCACCACAACCACCACCAACCACCACAACCACCACCACTACCAACCACCACCACCACCAACCACCACCAACAGCCACCACCACTACCACCAGCCACCACCACCAACCACCACCACTACCACCAACAGCCACCACCAACCACCACCAACCACCAGCCACCACCACCAACCACCACCACCAACCACCACCACTCCAGCCACACTGAACAACCCCAGCCACCACCCCACAAGTACCAACACAACCCACCAGAGGGAACATGAGCCACTGGGGCACCATAAGTGTGAGAGGTTCACCGTCAGGATCTTCTCCGTCGCCTGAGAGCCACATCTCCGTCGCCTGAGAGCCACATCTCCGTCGCCTGAGAGCCACATCTCCGTCGCCTGAGAGCCACATCTCCGTCGCCTGAGAGCCACATCTCCGTCGCCTGAGAGCCACATCTCCGTCGCCTGAGAGCCACATCTCCGTCGCCTGGGAGCCACATCTCCGTCGCCTGAGAGCCACATCTCTACAAGTTCCATATTCTTCTCACCCATCCATATACTCGCCACAGGCTCAGTGTCATACAGTCTGGTTATCACCTTCACCTTTGGTTGTTTCACCAGAGTTTCTTTCACCCTATGCCCCTGTTACCTAGCAGTAAAATAGGTACCTGGGTGTTAGTCAGCTGTCACGGGCTGCTTCCTGGGGGTGGAGGCCTGGTCGAGGACCGGGCCGCGGGGACACAAAAAAAAGCCCCGAAATCATCTCAAGATAACCTCAAGATAACGTGATTAATGAACCTTGTGGTAGTCGGCAATTCCCCTTTTCCATCTCTCTTTCTCTCTCACCCATTTCATCCATCTTTTCAAGCACATAACAGCTACATAAAGTAGAAATCAATTAAACCCAAAAGGCTAAAACTCTCGAATTTGAAGTACTCTCCAGTACAGACTATTAATATTACGAGTACTTCAATGTCTTAAACACACAATGTCCTTCCTATAATGGAGATTTATGCCTCCGCTTAGCTACAGCGGACACTAGCTATGTAGACAATGCTAAAGATATAACCTTCCTGATACATAAGATAAGACTGCTAGAGTGAATGCTGAGAGCCACAGTCTATGATATACGCTTCTATATAACCGATCTTCTCAATATCAACAAACGCATTTAATCGAAAAACATTTCTCTTCCTCCACGACAGAAATCGTTGAGAAATTTGTGATAAAAAGTGACAAAAACTTGCTCACTAACGAACAAAACGGAAATCAAACTCCCAAAGTGCAAAAATACCTGAGTCTCCCTCGGCAAAAGAAGGAAAACCTAGATACCGTACCAAAGAAAACGGGGTTGTGGTTATGCGTATGCTTTTGGGAGCTTGTATTGCAGGAGGGACTTAAGTGTTGCCTGAGTGTGTTGCGGGCGGGCGTGGGGGGGTAGGGAGGTGTGTTGATGGTGGTTAAGTGCCACTTGAGGGCGAGTTAAGTGCGTGTCGCACCCTGACAAGAGGCGGAAACTGAGTGTATTGCTTGTGGGTTTTAACTGTGTACCGGTGTGGCTTACAGGTACACAGGTACCTTAACCTGTGGCGCTTATAGGTACACAGGTACCTTAACCTGTGGCGCTTATAGGTACACAGGTACCTTAACCTGTGTTGCTCATAGGTACACAGGTACCTTAGCCTGTGTTTCTCACAGGTACACAGGTACCTTAACCTGTGACGCTCACAGGTACACAGGTACCTTAACCTGTGTTGCTCACAGGTACACAGGTACCTTAACCCAGTTGCATGCTGTTGCGCGCGCCCACCCACACCAAGTCTCTTGATCATAGCTCCTCCTCCACTACAAGGCATATGATAACGCCCACATCAGCCCTCACGCCCACGACAGCCCTCAGAGCCTCCCTCACGCCCACGACAGCCCTCAGAGCCGCCCTCACGCCCACGACAGCCCTCAGAGCCTCCCTCACGCCCACGACAGCCCTCAGAGTCTCCCTCACGCCCACAGCCGCCATCAAACTGAGGAACATGGGTATGGCTTTACTGACAGGAGGAACAGGAACTTCACGATCCTTCTGCCTCATCTTCTTCCTCGTATTCCTTACAGGTAAGTGTTAAATTCCAACTTATCATCTTCTACACAAGTTCTCTCTCATTTGAGAAACATTTCACTCATTTTGCAGTTACCTAGCAGTAAAATAGGTACCTGGGAGTTAGTCAGCTGTCACGGGCTGCTTCCTGGTGGGGGGTGGTGGAGGCCTGGTCGAGGACCGGCCCGCGGGGACACTTAAAAGCCCCGAAATCATCTCAAGATAACCTCAAGATAACCTCATTTCGCTTAACTGTTCCTATTTTAGCTTCAGGTAAATTGGTTTTCACTCATTTCTCCTGTTTTTTTGACTAGTCTCATCCTAATTCCACATCATTTGATGCTTACAACTCAAGGCGCTCAGTCCTCTGCTTTCACCCCTCATCTCAATGGACACCTCACTTTCACCTCACTTGAGGGGGGAAAGTGAGATGAGTCAATATATGAGGTTGATAGTGAGGCTGATATAGTGAAGTCACTATATTGATATCTTAAATATTATTTGATATATTGAACCAGGTTTAATTCTCTTTACTATTCTTCATTATTTGTAATTATTATTGTGTTCTTACATATAGGCCATATATATATATATATATATATATATATATATATATATATATATATATATATATATATATATATATATATAAATACATAACAATATATGGGATTAATGTAGATCATATATAACATATATGAATACATAGGACAGTATTATATAGTATGTATACATAGTAGGAAGTGCTATGAAAAACCCACGATGTATAACACTGTATCAAGACCGGCCCTATACATGTATGGCGATTTAAACTGTCTATTTCTAATGTATTTTTTTTATTGAATTGTATACTGCATTCTCTGATAATTTATGAGATACAGCAGAATAGGATGAAGGATCCAGGATGGTAAACAAAAGGATTATTGGAGGATAAATAGGATTATAGAAGGTAAACAGAGTTATAGAGGATAACTTAGGGTTATGGAGGATAACTTAGAGTTATGGAGGATAACTTAGATTTATGGAGGATAACTTAGAGTTATGGAGGATAACTTAGAGTTATGGAGGATAACTTAGAGTTATGGAGGATAACTTAGGGTTATGGAGGATAACTTAGATTTATGGAGGATAACTTAGGGTTATGGAGGATAACTTAGAGTTATAGAGGATAACTTAGAGTTATGGAGGATAACTTAGAGTTATAGAGGATAACTTAGAGTTATGGAGGATAACTTAGAGTTATAGAGGATAACTTAGAGTTATGGAGGATAACTTAGAGTTATAGAGGATAACTTAGAGTTATGGAGGATAACTTAGATTTATGGAGGATAACTTAGAGTTATAGAGGATAACTTAGAGTTATGGAGGATAACTTAGGGTTACAGAGGGATAAACAGAAGGATTATTGTGGTAATTATAGGATTATGAAAGGGGGGGGGAGGGGGACTATCAGGGGAAAACGCCAAGCCATTACCACTATATAGCACTGGAAAGGGGTCAGGATAAGGATTTGGGATGGGGATTGGTGGATTAGGATCAGATCCACTACTGATCCTCCCCCATGCAGGATGCAACCCCACAACAGTTCCCTTAGTCCCACGTACCATATTTACTACTAGGTGAACAGAAGCATCAAGGTGAAAGAAACTCTGCCCATTTGTTTCCGCCTCCACCGGGGATCGGTGGAGGCGCAAACATACCCCACTCTCACCTCTCCCCCTTACCTCTGACCTCTTACCCATTGTCACCTCTCCCCCTTACCTCTGACCTCTTACCCATTGTCACCTCTCCCCCTTGCCTCTGACCTCTTACCCCTTGTCACCTCTCCCCCTTGCCTCTGACCTCTTACCCATTGTCACCTCTCCCCCTTGCCTCTGACCTCTTACCCATTGTCACCTCTCCCCCTTGCCTCTGACCTCTTACCCATTGTCACCTCTACCCTTACCTCTGACCTCTTACCCCTTGTCACCTCTCCCCCTTACCTCTGACCTCTTACCCATTGTCACCTCTCCCCCTTGCCTCTGACCTCTTACCCATTGTCACCTCTCCCCCTTACCTCTGACCTCTTACCCATTGTCACCTCTCCCCCTTACCTCTGACCTCTTACCCATTGTCACCTCTCCCCCTTACCTCTGACCTCTTACCCATTGTCACCTCTCCCCCTTACCTCTGACCTCTTACCCCTTGTCACCTCTCCCCCTTACCTCTGACCTCTTACCCCTTGTCACCTCTCCCCCTTACCTCTGACCTCTTACCCATTATCTCCTATACTTTTACCTACACTCCCTAATCTCTCACTCTTGCATGTTTCTTGACGATGATAAGGAAAAATATGAAGTTTATATTGCGTCCTTAAAGGCTGCTGGCTAGGAGAGAGGGAGAGAGAGGGGGAGAGAGGGAGAGAGGGAGAGAGGAAGGGAGAGGGAGGGAGGGAGAGGGAGAGAGAGGGGGGGAGGGAGAGGGAGAGAGGGAGGGAGGAGTCCTCAGGGAGCTGTAGTACCATAAACTGACCACACGGGCGGGGTGAGAGGAGGGAGAAGAAAGGAAGAGTGAGAGGTAGAGAGAGAGAGAGAGAGAGAGAGAGAGAGAGAGAGAGAGGGAGAGAGCTCTAAGTGCCAGAGGGGAGAGGGAGGGGGTGAGACACCCTTGCCATAACAAGGGTCAACATTACCACAGAAAGATTAACACCTTGGGACCAGCCACGTGGATGACCTCTGGTTAGGTTGTTAGGAGATGACTCACTCTGTCTCTGTCTCTGTCTCTGTCTCTCTCTGTCTCTGTCTCTGTCTCTGTCTCTGTCTCTGTCTCTGTCTCTCTCTCTCTCTCTCTCTCTCTCTGTCTGTCTCTGTCTCTCTCTCTCTCTGTCTCTGTCTCTGTCTCTGTCTCTCTCTCTCTGTGTCTCTGTCTCTGTCTCTCTCTCTGTTCCTCTCTCTCTCTCTCTCTGTCC
>NC_091160.1:32876571-33078712 GCF_040958095.1 Procambarus clarkii
CTTAAGTCTTAAGTCTTAAGTCTTAAGCCTAAACACCTGCAAATAAGCAACGCTTGAAAGTCTTAACACCTGCAAATTAGCAACACTGGAAAGTCTTAACACCTGCGATAAAAGGCTGACCTCCAATAGGTCAAATTTCAGTAGTCTTCAAAGAACACAAATGACCCAATTGACTCGGAATGTCCAGGGAACTGATCAGACTTTAACTGTGCCAAGACATTCCAGACTGGAATGTGTCAGACTTTAGATTTAGAAATGAACCTGGAGCCCCCCCCCCCCCACAGCTGGAATGGAACTGGAAGACTCCAAACAACTGGCATGAAATTCTGAACTATTCTAATTCTAATTCTAAATTCACGTTCTAAACAGCTGGAAGATAATTTGGAACGTTCTAAACAGCTGGAAGATAATTTGGAACGTTCTAAACAGCTGGAAGATATTTGGAACGTTCTAAACAGCTGGAAGATAATTTGGAACGTTCTAAACAGCTGGATGATAATTTGGAACGTTCTAAACAGCTGGAAGATAATTTGGAACGTTCTAAACAGCTGGAAAAGATAATTTGGAACGTTCTAAACAGTTGGGAGATTATTGGAACGTTCTAAACAGTTGGACGATAATTTGGAACGTTCTAAACAGCTGGAAAAGATAATTTGGAACGTTCTAAACAGTTGGGAGATTATTGGAACGTTCTAAACAGCTGGAAGATAATTTGGAACGTTCTAAACAGCTGGAAAAGATAATTTGGAACGTTCTAAACAGTTGGGAGATTATTGGAACGTTCTAAACAGCTGGAAGATATTTGGAACGTTCTAAACAAGTGAGAACGACTGTCAGGCTTCAACAAACAAGCAAACAACGAAGCTTAAACATATTGACAATTTAATTCAGAACTTAAAATTGAACATAAAACTGATCTTAAGAAACTATTTCATCTGGCCACGAAAATGGTCTCCAAACTGATCTTCAACTTGAACGTTGTTGAACCTGTACGAACGGCCTTGTTACGAGGAATAACAGTCTTGATACATGGATGAAAGGTCTTAATTGATACATAGATGAACGGCCTTGATACATGGATAAAAGACCTTCATACATTGATGAACGGCCTTGATACATGGATGAATGACCTTGATCCACGAATGAACGACTGGGAGACCTTACCCTGACGAACGATCAGACACGTTGATAAGCGCCCGTATAGTGTAGATCAGAGATTATTGAAACAACTGGAGACCCGAAGACAATCAGAACAAACAGACACACGCCGGAACGTCTTGTGAAAATCAGAATCTTTGAGCACTGGTGTCGTCTGATGAGGATATCGTTGATCTGTATGATCCGTCGATTATTGATCAATTCCGTCTAATGTTAATTTTGATCATGTTGCAAGTTGACCTTAACGACAAGTTCTGAAGACAGTAACGACGATGTTTCTTAAAGTGAATATTCCTTTGTGAACAAATCCACAAGGGCCGTGACGAGGATTCGAACCTGCGTCCGGGAGCATCACAGACACTGCCTTAATCGACTGAGCTACGACAGGGTAAAAAGGGTTGAAACCGAAGTTCTACTGAACTTACTGGATCCCGTAGCCTCTCCGAGGCACAAACCCTTTTAACCCTGTCGTAGCTCAGTCGATTAAGGAAGTGTCTGGGATGCTCCCGGACGCAGGTTCGAATCCTCATCACAGTCCTTGTGGATTTGTTCATTTGATGCATCACGTTAGTGTGATCTCTGTGTGTGATTCCTTTGTGAGTGCAAGGAGTGCAAGTTCTTCGTCTCAGAAGGACCCTCTGGTTGTACTCAAGATACATGAAGAACACATCTACACATAGGTGTAGCTTGGCTAGTCCAAGTGCACTTGAAAAGGGGGATAATTTTTGTTATAGCTAGCACGTCTAGGCATTGTTTTGACTCGAGATTATTGTCTTAATCCTAAGACACACTTGAAGGAGATCTAACAACTCCCAACTTTGACTTGAGAAATCACGTGATCGCGACATATCCATGTATGTTAAAATATATATATATATCACAATTAGCAAAGGGACTCCAACATCTTGGACCAATCAGAAAGTTGGATGTCATGTTTCGACCAATCAGAACGCTATGTATCACGACTATGGGCGGAGTTAGGGTTTCTCACGTCATTTCTAACACCTGTGTTAGACATGTAACACCTGTCTAACACATGTCTAACACCTGTCGAGTCCCTGTGGCCTCTTCAAGACGTTCTTCACATTCTGCTAAGCCATCTCTGGCTCCTCCCCTTCATTTATATTATGAAGCACTACTCAAATACACTTTTAGTCACACAAAACAAATCTTTGTGTCGAGATGGCTTGGCTGAATGTGAATATATATATATATATATATATATATATATATATATATATATATATATATATATATATATATATATATATATATATATATTTGGTGTTTGTTTACTGTTGGCTACGTAGTAACGCACTTTACGCCTGCAACTTTGTTTGATTACTGGCACTGTAGTTGGCACTTGTTCCAGCGGTACGTTAGTGTGACGTAGATGGTAGTGATCTTAGGCATATATATATCCCACACACACACATACACACACACACACACACACAGACACACACACACACACACACACACACACACACACACACACACACACACACACACACACACACACACACACACACACACGGGACACCACGAGCGTAGCTCTCACCCTGTAAGTACACTTAGGTAATTACACCCACGCAGTTGATTGACAGTTGAAAGCCGGGCCGAAAGAGCAGAGCTCAACCCCCGTAAGCACAACTAGGTGAATACACACACACATAATACAAAATACATATGAATTATGTATTCATAATTTATGCACATATAATTCTGTATTCCCAGAAGGAATACAGAATTATATGAACATGTTTGCTGATGATACCAAGATACTGGGCAAGACAGGAGACGCAGATAAAATAAGATAGAGATAAAATAAGTCCTTGGAGCGTCAAGTGGCTAATGGAATTCAATGTGATTAAATGCCATGTTATGGAATGTGGAATCGGAGAAAATAGACCTCACACAAGTTAAAAATTATGTGGAAAGGAATTACAGAACTCCAATAAGGAATGAGACCTAGAGATGGTTTTGGATAGTAAAGAACACATAAACAATATTGTGAGAGGAGCGTATGCGTCGCTTTCCAACTTGTTTTTAATCATATGGCTGGTGAAACACTAAAGAAACTGGTCATAACCTTCGTGAGACCATAACTGGAATATGCAGCAGCTGTATGGTGCCCAAATCTCAAGAAACTGGAAAAGGTGCAGCGGCATGCTACAAAATGGCTTCCGGAACTGAAAAACATGAGTTACTAGGATAAACTAGAGGCATTAAACATGCCAGAACTAGAAAATACAAGAAAAAAGGTGATATGATCACCACTTACAAAATACTAACAAGAATAGGCCAAACTGACATGAGGAATTTCTGAAACCAGCAACTTTACGAATATAAAGATACAGATTCAAGCTAAGGAAGTGAAGGTGATGAAAAATATTATTAACACACACACACACACACACACACACACACACACACACACACACACACACACACACACACACACACACACACACACACCAACACCCACACACACCCACACACACACACACACACACATTGACTGCAGCTAGCGAGAGAACATGTGTTTGAAGGCGTCTTGGACTCTAGCTCTTGGACTCTAGCTCTTGGACTCTAGCTCTTGGACTCTAGCTCTTGGACTGTAGCACAGTAGCACTTGTTCATACTGAACATCTCCGCATCTCTCGCACCAACACCTGTCTCGTTGATCAACTTGACTATGACTATCGTGTCCTTGAATGCGTTGTTCTGTCCTCCAATACGTCTGTGTGTCTTGTAAATTAGTTTTTGTATTATTTAAGTAGTGTTCAGTAGTTCAATTTGTTCAATTTGTTAAATGAGAAATTTGTTCATTTTGTTCATTCATTATTCATCTTTATTAATGGGGGATGGGGGGGGGGAAGGGATGAATACTGGGTAGTCTTGTGCTTCTCCTATACCATCACCATTCTTATTATCATCATCACTATCACCTCAGCCACTAACACCTCCATCAACACCATCTCACTATCGTTATTACCCAACATTAATCACCATCATTTACGACATGGATGTTTACAGCACCATCAAGAACAGTATTTACAGTATCACCATCACTAGGATCTATAAAACTCATGTTCATGGCATCACTATCACCACCACCATCATCACCATCACCACCACCCACCCCCACCACCACCACAACCATCACCACCACCACCCCCCTCCACCACCACCATCACCACCATCACCATCACCACCATCACCTACACCACCACCATCACCATCACCACCATCACCTACACCACCACCATCACCATCACCACCAACACCAACACCACCACCACCATTACCACCCCCCCCCCCACCACCACCACCATCACCACCACCATCACCACCACCACCACCATTACCACCCCCCCCACCACCACCACCATCACCACCATCACCTACACCACCACCATCACCATCACCACCATCACCTACACCACCACCATCACCACCACCACCACCACCACCACCCCCACCACCACCACCATCACCATCACCACCACCACCACCACCACCATCACCACCACCACCACCATCACCACCACCACCACTATCACCACCACCACCACCATCACCACCACCACCACCACCAACACCACCACCCCCCCACCACCACCACCACCACCACCACCACCATCACCACCACCACCACCATTACCACCCCCCCCCACCACCACCACCACCACCCCCCCACCACCATCACCACCACCATCACCATCACCACCATCACCATCACCACCATCACCTACACCACCACCATCACCATCACCACCAACACCACCACCATTACCACCCCCCCCACCACCACCACCACCACCACCCCCCCCTCCCCACCACCACCACCATCACCACCACCATCACCACCACCATCACCACCATCACCTACACCACCACCACCAACACCAACACCACCACCACCACCACCCCCCCCCCACCACCACCATCACCACCATCACCATCACCACCATCACCATCACCACCATCACCTACACCACCACCATCACCATCACCACCACCACCCCCCCACCACCACCACCATCACCACCATCACCATCACCACCATCACCATCACCACCATCACCTACACCACCACCATCACCATCACCACCAACACCAACACCACCATTACCACCCCCCCCACCACCACCATCACCACCATCACCATCACCACCATCACCATCACCACCATCACCTACACCACCACCAACACCAACACCACCACCACCACCACCATTACCACCCCCCCCCCCACCACCACCACTACCACCACCACCACCACCATCACCACCATCACCTACACCTACACCACCACCATCACCATCACCACCAACACCACCACCACCACCATCACCATCACCACCAACACCACCACCACCACCATCACCACCACCACCACCACCATCACCACCACCATCACCACCACCCCCCCCACCACCACCACCATCACCACCACCATCACCACCACCATCACCCCATAATATAACAGAACAAGCCAGCCAGCTACTCACCATATTAATATAACCTCTAATTTATACGAGGGTAGACGGCCGCGCCGAGAAAGGAGACTTTACAGGTGAGGAATCCCTCAATCTCTCCTACCTCACTTAGATGGTTTTTTGGTTAGCTTTTCCAGCTTTCGTTCTCTCACCTCTCACTCTCTCCCTCCCCTCTTTCTCTCTCACTCCTCAATTATCTCCCCTATTATTTTAACATTAACAACTCCTTCCTACTTCCTAATATCACCATTTTATCTTCTTATTAAACAAACCTTTTTGCTTTATCTTTTTCCTGTTGTACTACGTTCTTGTGCACTAAAAAGTATATTAGAATGTTTTTCATTGTGCAGTTTAATAATGCCTACAGCAGGGGTTTGAGTCCTTAGGGCACAGTAACTATCAAATAACTGTCCAATAATCTCAGTTTAATTTTTTATTTCATCTAAAGTCAATTGTTTTCATATTTGGCGCCGGGTAAAGCGGCCCCCTACTGTAAGGAGCAAGGTCCCGCGGTGGTAGTAAAGATTCACGCCCTTTGCTACGGCCCTGAGCACGCTAGTGGTTTTATAATGCTATACTCTAGTGCCAGCACAGAGATTATGTTCTCTGTCTCCCTCTTGTAGAGACAGATAGCATGTTATCTCCCTCTTGTAGAGACAGATAGCATGTTATCTCCCTCTTGTAGAGACAGATAGCATGTTATCTCCCTCTTGTAGAGACAGATAGCATGTTATCTCCCTCTTGTAGAGACAGATAGCATGTTATCTCCCTCTTGTAGAGACAGATAGCATGTTATCTCCCTCTTGTAGAGACAGATAGCATGTTATCTCCCTCTTGTAGAGATAAAGATGGTATGATATCTTTCTTTTGTAGAGACAGATAGCATGCAATCTCCCTCTTGTAGAGATAGAGATGGTATGATATCTCCCTCTTGTAGACACAGATAGCATGTTATCTTCCTCTTGTAGAGATAGAGATGGTATGATATCTCCCTCTTGTAGAGAGAGAGAGAGAGATGCTATGTTCCGTCTCCTTCGTATAGAGACAGAGATGGTATGATATCTTCCTCTTGTAGAAATAGAGATATTATGTTATCTCCCTCTTGTAGAGACAGATAGCATGTTATCTCCCTCTTGTAGAGATAGAATGTTATCTCCCTCTCGTAGGGACAGTTAACATGTTATCTTCCTCTTGTAGAGACAGATAGCATGTTATCTACCTCTTGTAGAGACAGAGATAGCATGTTATCTGCCTCTTGTAGAGACAGATAGCATGTTATCTACCTTTTGTAGAGACAGAGATAGCATGTTAACTGCCTCTTGTAGAGACAGATAGCATGTTATCTCCCTTTTGTAGAGACAGATAGCATGTTATCTCTCTCTTGTAGAGATAGAGATAACATGCTATCTTCCTCTTGTAGAGACAGATAGCATGTTATCTCCCTCTTGTAGAGACAGATAGCATGTTATCTCCCTCTTGTAGAGACAGATAGCATGTTATCTCCCACTTGTAGAGACAGCATGTTATCTCCCTCTTGCGGAGACAGATAGCATTTTATCTCCCTCTTATAGACAGAGATAGTATGTTATCTCCCTCTTTTTTTTTAAATAGTATGTTACCTCTCTCGTAGATAGATATATTTTTCTCCCTCACGTAGAGACAGATACTACAGTATCTTTCCTTCGTGTCTAAATGATGGAGAGAGATAAAAGGTTATCTTTTCCTCTTCTAAACAGAAAACTTGAATCTTCCAAGTATATGGAGAGAGAAATGTGTGTAACTCTCCCATATATATGGAAGCTTTAATATCTCTCTTCTTCATATAGAGTTAGAATCTCCATGATTTAGAGAGACAGAGAAACAGCTTGAATACTAACTTACTTTGGAGGTAAATAAGATTGTTTACAATTAAATAATTAAATAAACTTTGATATTTACATTAAAATTTTGATATTTTAATATATATATATATATATATATATATATATATATATATATATATATATATATATATATATATATATATATATATATATATATATATATTCAATAATTTCCACTGTACCTTAACTAATAGTGAATAATGAGATGAGTTGATGAGTTGATTCAATGTAATATTTTTCCTCACCGACATGATGATTTAAATCTAGGTGATGAATACCTGCTAATTAATCTTAATTACTAGTTATTTCTAATTAAATAAACGCTATGTGCAAGGTCACACACCCACACCCACACACACACACACGCACACACACACACACACACACACACACACACACACACACACACACACACACACACACACACACACGCACACACACACACACACACACACACACACACACACACACACACACACACACACGCACACACACACGCACACACACACACACACATACGATCATTAGTGAAAATAAATAACTCATTTCATCATTTCCTTATGGCTAATTTTTCGTTTATAAACTATTTCAGTTACTTTTTTTCCCTTCAAGCATATTCATATAAAGATATAAATGCCCTAAAGTAAAAAAACTCTTGAGAGCTAAAACTTTACGAACTAAAAAAAGAGTCACTGAAGTTTCGACTCTTATATACGAAGCTCTATACCACATCTGTCTATAAGAACTTTCAAACATGTACAAAAACCGAACGTGCAAGCCAAAATAGAACTTATTATTTATTTTTCCATTTATGTGCATGTGTGTGTGCGTGCGTGTGTGTGTGTGTGTGTGTGTGTGTGTGTGTGCGTGCGTGTGTGTGTGTGTGTGCGTGGCCTGAGGAGAGATGGAGAGAGAGGGAGTTACATCTGCTTTGATGCATTCACGATTGGATTTAATTGGTAAAGTTTTTAGTCAGTGGTTTACCCCCCCTCCCCCTTCATATTTTCCCCTCTGCTTCCCCCCCCCCTCTTTTCTCTCCCCTCTCTTCCTCCTCTCCTTTTCCTCTCTGTCCTCTTTTCTCCGTCTCTCTGGACCCTTCTCCCCTAGCCAGGCTCCTACGCAAAGAAGAGAGAGAGAGAGACAGAGAAAGTGAGAGAGAGAGAGAGTGGGAGAGAGATAAAAAGAGACAGAGAAAGGGAGGGAGATAGAAAAGAGAGAAAGAGAGAGAGAGAGAGAGAGAGAGAGAGAGAGAGAGAGAGAGAGAGAGAGAGAGAGAGAGAGAAAGTGGTTGTAGTGAAATCTGGCGACAGATTCCCGTAGATTTCTTCGAGTGGTGGTCGACTTTGTTAGTGAATTAGTGTGGCTATAATTGTTGAAGGAGGTTGTTAGTGGAATTATGGTTGATGAAGGGGCTCGTTTGGGTGTCTATGTTGTTGCCAGGGGTGATTAGCGTGTGTCTGGTTGTTGAAGGGTATTGTTTGAATGTTTATTGTTTGCTAAAGGGGGGCTTGTTTGTGTGTGTGAGTTTATGATTGGTGAAAGGGGATCGTTGATTTGTTTATGGTAATTAAAGGGATTGTGAGTCTTATCAAATCTAATCTTTACTCGCAAGCACTTACTCTGGCCTCATAAATCCCATTTCTACTCACAGCCACATACTGTGACCTCATAAATCTCAATTGGACTCATAACTACTGCATGGTATAATATTGGACCGACACTCATACGCCAACACGCACTCACAATCACTCAAAACACTTTATAATTTGCTCATAATACCTCACAGTTTACTCACGACTCATAATACAGATATAAATTAAAGATAATATTCAACAAATCAGAGCGAGAGCAAAAGATAACAAGATTATCACAAATTATCAATCAAATAATAATTTAAAGTCAAAATTTGTCAAATTATTCACTAAAGATGACAGTTAAAAATGACACTTCAATACACAGCAAATGTCAAGTTATTTTTTTTAACAAATTGGATGTAATCAATTACAACTTTTCTACAACAAAATTAGATTTACATTAAAATAACATTACACACACACACACTCAAATATAATATTAATAATAATAATAATAAAATTTATTTTTATTAAACATCATATCGTCAAAAAATATGTAATAATTCCTTATGATACAATAGTCTTAAACTCAACTAATTATATAAAGCTGAATTGTATTTTTAAATTCTTCATAAAATCTAAGCAATACAGTTTAAAATCTACGTAAATCAGTAAACTATAAAATTCATAGATTTATAGAAATTATCTCTTAACTCTAGAAATTATACAATTTATACAAATCTCATATATGCTTTATATTTGTCATTCAAGATTTTTTTTTATCGTTAATAACATTTATATAAATTTTATATACTAAGAGTTTTATAATTTAAAATAAAATAATTTATGACATATTGAAATGATTAAGGAACAGCTGTTGTCATCAGGCAGCTGTTTATGCTAAATTGAAGTCATTAAAAACCTTGACAATCAATCCAAGTCATTTAGCAGTGATCTCAATTTAAAAAAAGCGTTTGTTAAGGTAGACTAAAATAAAATTTTCACTAGTCCCACTCAGGGTCCTCAGTATATAAATTATAATTAGATTTAATACTATAATTCTTCAATATTGATCTTGCACAGTTATGACCCTCGGGTAAGACACCTACAGTCAGTAGACAATAATATTCTGGATTCATCAAAGTATTCCTCTACTCGCCATTCGCTTAGAAATATAAGGTCCAGATGTTAATTTTGGCGATTTATGTAACTGTCAGAGATCTGTTTATCCTAGCGGGCCAACAGTGCCTTACAGCATGTCATGTGGGGACATGTCGTCCGGGGACATAGACATGTCAGTTGGAAACACACTATATATAGTATGCTGAGGATGTTATATTTTTGGAACCAGAAGGGCACGAGTCATATGCACTCCCCATAGTAATTAATAACTTCTGGCTCTAACATCACATCCACAAAGTTGCAGCAGTTCAGGTTTTTATAAATACTTTTAATGTGACATCATTGAAATAAAGTTTTGGGTTAGTGTTATTTTGAAGTTATTATTATTATTATTATTATTAGTGTTGTTGTTGTTATTAATAGTTGTAGAGTAGTTGTACTAAATATTTAGTTGTTTATTTATTTACTTAATGATAAGTGGTTTCTTTAATTTCTGGATAAGTGTTTTTCTTGTGATATATTCTTTTTATTCCTTTAAGTGTATAACCCACTACCTGTGTGGTGTGCTAGTACTATCATTACCCCCACTACCTGTGTGGTGTGCTAGTACTATCATTACCCCCACTACCTGTGTGCTGTGCTAGTACTATCATTACCCCCACTACCTGTGTGCTGTGCTAGTACTATCATTACCCCCACTACCTGTGTGCTGTGCTAGTACTATCATTACCCCCACTACCTGTGTGCTGTGCTAGTACTATCATTACCCCCACTACCTGTGTGCTGTGCTAGTACTATCATTACCCCCACTACCTGTGTGCTGTGCTAGTACTATCATTACCCCCACTACCTGTGTGCTGTGCTAGTACTATCATTACCCCCACTACCTGTGTGCTGTGCTAGTACTATCATTACCCCCACTACCTGTGTGCTGTGCTAGTACTATCATTACCCCCACTACCTGTGTGCTGTGCTAGTACTATCATTACCCCCACTACCTGTACATTGCTCTCACTGCTATACGACGGAGTATTGCAGTGAGAGTATATCCTATATCCTATATCCTATATCCCTATATCTCCCTATATCCTGCACGGCGATATACGCATCATAATCCACAGCCCCTAATCCCCTTCCCCCCTCCCCCCACCCCCCCCCCTCCCACCGACCCCCCCCCCTCCTCTGAACCCAAAGAATCAACTCTATTCAAAGTAAATACGGATGCTATTGGGTCTTCGTCAAGCCACAGACCAAGCCACACACTGTCCCGGAACTAAGAGGTATGAGCTACGTGGAAAGGCTAAGGGAGCTGAACACAGAAGTCCCTGGAAGACAGAAGAGTAAGGGGAGACATGATCACAACCTACAAAATTCTCAGGGGAATTGACAGGGTGGACAAAGATAAATTCTTCAACACTGGTGGGACACGAACAAGGGGACACAGGTGGAAACTTAGTACCCAAATGAGCCACAGAGACATTAGAAAGAACTTTTTCAGTGTCAGAGTAGTTAACAAAAGGAATGCATTAGGAAGTGATGTGGTGGAGGCTGACTCCATACACAGTTTCAAGTGTAGATATGATAGAGCCCAATAGGCTCAGGAACCTGTACACCAGTTGATTGACGGTTGAGAGGCGGGACCAAAGAGCCAGAGCTCAACCCCCGCAAGCACAACTAGGTGAGTACACCTGAACACACACACACACACACACACACACACACACACACACACACACACACACACACACACACACACACACACACACACACACACGAGCTAACAAGATAAGAATACAATTTATTATTGTACAGAGTTCCGATAAAATATTAATATAGTTAAGCTTTATTACCGACCCTCATCCACCGCCACATTATTCTACCCACACCCCCACACCCTCCCCCCTCCCCACACCCCTAGCACCCCCCTCCCCCCCAGCCAGCACCCAGAGCCTGAGCAGCGTGTGTGTGTGTGTGGTTGACAGGTGGGCTGGGTGAAAGCGGACACCAAGGCGATCCAGGCTATCCACAAGCACGTGATCACCCACAACTCGCGCGTGACCGTCAGCCACAGCGACCACAACACCTGGATGCTGCACATCAGAGGCGTCCAGGAGGAGGACAGAGGCCCCTACATGTGTCAGATCAACACTGACCCCATGAGGTCACAGGTCAGTGTCGCCACTCTCACTATTCTCTCTCTCTCTCTCTTACCATGCGTCTCACTTCTATTGTTGTCACACTCTCTCTGCCTCTCTCTCTCTGTGTCTCTGACTCTCTCTCTCTCTCTGACTCTCTCTCTTACCATAGCTCTCACCTCTCTCTCTCTCTCTCTCTCTCTCTCTCTCTCTCTCTCTCTCTCTCTCTCTCTCTCTCTCTCTCTCTCTCTCTCTCTCTGACTCTCTCTCTCTCTCTCTCTCTGACTCTCTCTCCCTCTCTCTCTCTCTCTCTCTCTTACCATAGCTCTCACACCTCTCTCTCTCTCTCTCTCTCTCTCTCTCTCTCTCTCTCTCTCTCTCTCTCTCTGAGTCTCTCTCTCTCTCTCTCTCTCTCTCTCTCTCTCTCTGACTCTCTCTCCCTCTCTCTCTCTCTCTCTCTCTTACCATAGCTCTCACACCTCTCTCTCTCGCTCTCTCTCTCTCACTCTCTCTCTCGCTAACATAAACAAGATGATGCTCTCTCCCCTCGCCTCTTCCAGTCAATTTTTCACGGGGCTACAGCTTTCAACACTATCTTCCCCTTTTCTTCCCTCTCTCCCTCCCCCCCCCCCTCTCTCTCTCTTTCTACCCCTCCCCTCTCTCCCTCCCTCCCTATCTCTCTCTCACTTTCCTATCTCTCCCCTCCTTCCCTTTCCTTACTACCACCTTTCCATTCCCTCATTACCTACCGTGTCTCACACTGTCATTCCTATGCGTGAGAGATATGTCTCTTCTCTCACTCTCCTTTCCCCCTCACTCTCCTCCCTCACTCTCCTACTCCCTCACACCTCCTCCCTCACACCTCTCCCTCACTCTCCTCCTCCTCCTCCCTCACACCTCATAATACACCTGACTGGACCAAAATGTCTTCTCTATTCAACTCCTAAATTGTCTTTCAATCACAGGGGCATGAACAACGTATGCAACATGAGAGGTAGAGGCGTTAGTCCATCGGGTTACTGTGCGTCGCTCGACCATACGTGGAGCGGCCCCTTAGCGCCTTCAGCGCCTCAACTTCTTGAAAAGATAAAAAAAAATAGTGAATCGAGATATTTTTTTTGCTTACTCTATCCATGAATTGACTGTCGACCAGATGACTGCTGATCTGGTAGGGCTGTCGACCAGATGACTGCTGATCTGGTAGGGCTGTCGACCAGATGACTGCTGATCTGGTAGAGCTGTCGACCAGATGACTGCTGATCTGGTAGGGCTGTCGACCAGATGACTGCTGATCTGGTAGAGCTGTCGACCAGATGACTGCTGATTTGGTAGATCTGTCGACCAGATGACTGCTGATTTGGTAGGGTTGTCGACCAGATGACTGCTGATCTGGTAATGCTGTCGACCAGATGACTGCTCATCTGGTAGGGCTGTCGACCAGATGACTGCTGATTTGGTAGATCTGTCGACCAGATGACTGCTGATTTGGTAGGGTTGTCGACCAGATGACTGCGGATCTGGTAATGCTGTCGACCAGATGACTGCTCATCTGGTAGGGTTGTCGACCAGATGACTGCTGATTTGGTAATGCTGTCGACTAGATGACTGCTGATCTGGTAGTGCCGTCGACCAGATCTTCCTCCCCCTCCCTCCCATCCCCCTCGTGGTAGCCATCCTCACCACAGAAGGGAACAAGATGGAAGCAAGATGGAAAACTTCATTTATAAATCACTTAAAAACCTCACCACTCCTAGATATATCCTCTTGAACCTGCCCAATTCCTCACTCTTTAACGAGGCTTCTTCAGGGCTAACGAGGCTTTTCGAGGGAGGACTAACGAGGGCTGGTCACCACCCCCTCCCCCCCCACCCCTGAGAATCACCCCCACCCCCCACTACCTCCCCCCTCAGAAAGGGTCACATAAAGCGTAGCGGGTGTCGAACCTGGAGTGATGGGGGTGTTTGTGGTCAGCAGAGAACCTCTTTCCCTCTTCTCCGTGTGGTGGGGGGGTGGGGGGACCTGTTTGTGCACTCAGATAGTTGTATTCGGCTAGTTGTGCTTGCTGGGGTTGAGCTTCGGCTCTTTGGTCCCGCCTCTCAACCCTGCCTGTGTGGAGCCCGAGTTCCGACACTGACTGTGGGGGCGGCGTGGGAGGGGTGACTGAGGGCGTGGCGTGGGAGGGGTGACTGTGGGGGCGGCGTGGGCGGAGTGACTGACTGTGGGGGCGCCGTGGGAGGGGTGACTGTGGGGGCGGCGTGGGCGGAGTGACTGACTGTGGGGGCGGCGTGGGAGGGGTGACTGAGGGCGTGGCGTGGGAGGGGTGACTGTGGGGGCGGCGTGGGCGGAGTGACTGACTGTGGGGGCGCCGTGGGAGGGGTGACTGTGGGGGCGGCGTGGGCGGAGTGACTGACTGTGGGGGCGCCGTGGGAGGGGTGACTGTGGGGGCGGCGTGGGCGGAGTGACTGACTGTGGGGGCGCCGTGGGAGGGGTGACTGTGGGGGCGGCGTGGGCGGAGTGACTGACTGTGGGGGCGCCGTGGGAGGGGTGACTGTGGGGGCGGCGTGGGCGGAGTGACTGACTGTGGGGGCGCCGTGGGAGGGGTGACTGTGGGGGCGCCGTGGGAGGGGTGAGACTGACTGTGGGGGCGCCGTGGGAGGGGTGACTGTGGGGGCGCCGTGGGAGGGGTGACTGTGGGGGCGCCGTGGGAGGGGTGACTGTGGGGGCGCCGTGGGAGGGGTGAGACTGACTGTGGGGGCGCCGTGGGAGGGGTGACTGTCTGTGGGCGTGGCGTGGGAGGAGTGACTGACTGGGCGTGGCGTGGGAGGGGTGACTGTGAGCGTGGCGTGGGAGGGGTGACTGACTGTGGGGACGCCGTGGGAGGGGTGAGGCTGACTGTGGGGGCGCCGTGGGAGGGGTGACTGACTGTGGGGGCGCCGTGGGAGGGGTGACTGACTGTGGGGGCGCCGTGGGAGGGGTGAGACTGTGGGGGCGCCGTGGGAGGGGTGACTGACTGTGGGCGTGGCGTGGGAGGGGTGACTGTGGGAGCGCCGTGGGAGGGGTGAGACTGTGGGGGCGGCGTGGGAGGGGTGACTGACTGTGGGAGCGCCGTAGGAGAGGGGTGAGAGACTGTGGGGGCGCCGTGGGAGGGGTGACTGACTGTGGGAGCGCCGTAGGAGAGGGGTGAGAGACTGTGGGGGCGCCGTGGGAGGGGTGACTGACTGTGGGGGCGCCGTGGGAGAGGGGTGAGAGACTGTGGGGGCGCCGTGGGAGGGGTGACTGACTGTGGGGGCGCCGTGGGAGGGGTGACTGACTGTGGGGGCGCCGTGGGAGGGGTGAGACTGACTGTGGGAGCGCCGTGGGAGAGGGGTGAGAGACTGTGGGGGCGCCGTGGGAGGGGTGACTGACTGTGGGGGCGCCGTGGGAGAGGGGTGAGAGACTGTGGGAGAAGATTTATAGCTGGGAGGAGTGTGAGAGATGGTCGGGCGTCGCAGGATCCAATCTGGCTGCACGTCTCTCCTGGTTTTTGAACTTGTCACTAGTATTGAGAGGCGCCAACCACGACCAGATGTGACGGCTCCTGCCTCCTCTCTCCCCTCTCTCTCTCTCTCTCTCTCTACTCTCCTAGTTGTGCTTGTGGGGGTTGAACTCTGGCTCTTTGGTCCCGCCTCTCAACTGTCAATCAACTGCTTCTACTACTACTTTTTTTCCCCACACCCCACTCTCTCCCCCACACTCCCCCACACACCCCACTGCATGTTAGGCCTAATCAAAGCCTAAAAGTACACAAAATTTTAATATACGACAATATCAATTTATATATGAGAATTTAACGAATATTTAAATGCAACAGAATGTTTAAAGTTATGAATAAAACTAGTGAGTGAGCACCTTTGAACCCTCTCTCCATTAGTGAATGTTTAAACATTAGTGAATAATGAATGATTCATTAGTGAATGTTTAAACAAACATATCTCCTTTCTTGAGTTATAACATTCTCTCACATTGTCACCTGTGTGTGTGTGTCTGGGGGTACATACACATACACTTCAGCTTTACATTGTATGAGTTCACGATCAGGGAAGCCTCTTGTGGCGTGGTGGTTGGCGGTACAGACGTTAACCAGGTTGTTTGAGTTGGTGTTCCGTTCACCAGACCAGTCTGAACAGTCACTGACCCCCCCTCCCCCCCCAAGACGACCTGAGCGCTCCTCCTGGGTTCAGTCCTCCTCCTAGACTGAGTGCTCAGGTCACTCCTAGTACACAAGGCAGTCTGGTACCCCTGTTGGACCACTTCAGTAGCCTGGTACCCCTGCTGGACCACTTCAGTAGCCTGGTACCCCTGCTGGATACACTTCAGACCACAAGTGCACCTCCACACACACCCCGAGGAATCGGTCACTCCAGGATCATCTCCCCTCCATACAGGAAGCCAGGGGCCAGATTCACGAAGCAGTTACTTAAGCACTTACGAACCTGTCCATCTTTTCTCAATCTTTGGCGGCTTTGTTTACAATTATTAAACAGTTAATGAGCTCCGAAAGCACCAGGAGGCTGTTTAGAACAATAACAACAGTTGATTGGCAAGTTTTCATGCTTGTAAACTGTTTAATAAATGTAACCAAAGCCGTCAAAGATTGAATAAAGATGTACACGTTCGTAAGTACTTGCGTAACTGCTTTCGTGAATCTGGCCCCATGGGCCTCAACACTCTACTACCTCTACTAAGCGTGTAGCAACTTACCAGGAATACAATTTAACTCACTCTGGTCGCCGGCAGTGTTGCATCTCTGCTAACTATCCAC
This sequence comes from Procambarus clarkii, assembly GCF_040958095.1. Taxonomy (NCBI): domain Eukaryota; kingdom Metazoa; phylum Arthropoda; class Malacostraca; order Decapoda; family Cambaridae; genus Procambarus; species Procambarus clarkii. The sequence continues at coordinate 32,893,750 of NC_091160.1, forward strand.
CTTGCAACACCTAATTATATTTAATAACACTTGCAAATGAGAGTAACGTGTCTATGAAGTAACTCTATCCATCTGACGCTTGTGATAATGTGAGAAAAATGGTCTTAAGGCTGAAGAAACACAGGGGAAATACAAACATACCTCAAGTATGGTGGCTGTCTCTCCCTGCAACTTGTGCAAGCTCCTCCTATCTGCAATAACATGAAAGACAGTTTGTAAACTGCTGAAATACCTCCATACACAACACACAGGCACCATATTTTAATCCATAAACATGATAGTATTCCTGGTAGTAGTACCCTGCGTACCCATACCACCGTGCCCAACAGATCGGGTACCTGGAGGTGACGGTGCCCCCAGAGATCGACGACAGTCGGTCGTCGACGGACGTGATGGTGCCCGAGGGCTCCAACGCCCCCATAGTGTGTCGTGCTAGAGGGTACCCCAAGCCCAAGATCACTTGGACCAGAGAGGACCAGAAACACATCGTCTTGAGGACCAATGACCCAAACATGCCCAAGGTTAAGAGTGAGTAGAGTGAGGGGACGAGTGCAGGCACTCATTGTGAGTCAATATATGAGTAGATTTACTTGTATAAATGTGTAAATGGAGTAAAATATTTAATGAAATATTGATTTATTCAGTGTTGTGATGTAATTGATGATGTGTTTAATGTTTTGATATAATGTTTATATATCTTTATCTTCACCCCCGTCCCTACGCCCTCTTCCCCACACCCCCACTCTCCCCCACACCCCCCACACCCCCCTTCTCTCCCCCAAGAAATGAGCCACGAGGGAGAGGTGCTGAACCTGACGCACATCACCAGGTCGGACATGGGTCCCTACCTCTGTATCGCTAACAACACGGTTCCTCCCATCGTCAGCAAGCGTATCATGGTCGAAGTGCATTGTTAGTGGTCCCTTTACTGCTTGTTAGTGGTCCGTTATTGCTTGTTAGTGGTCCGTTACTGCTTGTTAGTGGTCCGTTACTGCTCGTTAGTGGTCCGTTATTGCTTGTTAGTGGTCCGTTACTGCTTGTTAGTGGTCCGTTACTGCTTGTTAGTGGTCCGTTACTGCTTGTTAGTGGTTCGTTATTGATTGTTAGTGGTTCGTTACTGCTTGTTAGTGTTCCGTTACTGCTTGTTAGTGGTCCGTTACTGCTTGGTAGTGACCTGTTATTGCCTGTTAGTAACCCGTTACTGCTTGTTAGTGGTCCGTTACTGCTTGTTAGTGGTCCGTTACTGCTTGTTAGTGGTCCGTTACTGCTTGTTAGTGGTCCGTTACTGCTTGTTAGTGGTCCGTTACTGCTCGTTAGTGGTCCCGTTACTGCTTGTTAGTGGTCCGTTACTGCTTGTTAGTGGTCCGTTACTGCTCGTTAGTGGTCCCGTTACTGCTTGTTAGTGGTCCGTTATTGCTTGTTAGTGGTCCGTTACTGCTCGTTAGTGGTCCCGTTACTGCTTGTTAGTGGCCCGTTATTGCTTGTTAGTGCCCCGTTAGTGCCCGTTACTAGTGACAGGTGTGTGTGGTTGTGTGAATGTGTAGCGACAGGTGTGTGTGGTTGTGTGAAGGTATAGTGACAGGTGTGCTAGTGTGTGAAGGTATAGTGACAGGTGTGTGTGGTTGTGTGAAGGTGTAGGGACAGGTGTGTGTGGTTGTGTGAAGGTATAGTGACAGGTGTGCTAGTGTGTGAAGGTATAGTGACAGGTGTGTGTGGTTGTGTGAAGGCGTAGTGACAGGTGTGTGTAGTTGTGTGAAGGTATAGTGACAGGTGTGCTAGTATGTGAAGGTGTAGTGACAGGTGTGTGTGGTTGTGTGAAGGTATATATACAGGTGTGCAAGTGTTTGAAGGTGTAGTGACAGGTGTGCTAGTGTGTGAAGGTATAGTGACAGATGTGTGTGGTTGTGTGAAGGTATATGTACAGGTGCGCTAGTATGTGAAGGTATAGTGACAGGTGTGCTAGTGTGTGAATGTGTAGGCACAGGTGTAGACGTACAGTCAGCAGATGTGGAAGTACAGGTATGGGGGGACAGGTGTAGTAACAGGTGTGTGTATTACTCTCCCCCCCTACTACTACTACTACAGCTCCCCCCCCCACAGTCCGTCCAGTGATCCACGTGCCCAACCAGCTCATCGGAGTGCCTGTGGGCAGCTCAGCCAAGCTTGAGTGTAACCTGGAGGCCTCTCCCAAGTCTATCCAGTATTGGACACGCGACACAGGTCAGACCCCTCATACCTCATACCTCATACCTCATACCTGATACCTCATCTCTCATCTCATACCTCATACCTCATCTCTCACACCTCATACCTCATACCTGATACCTCATCTCTCATCTCATACCTCATCTCTCATCTCTCACCTCATACCTCATACCTCACACCTTGTCTCATGCCTCATACCTCATACCTCATCTGTCACCTCACACCTCATACCTTATCCTTCATACCTAATCCCTCACCTCATCTCTCATCTCCCACCTCATCCCTCATACCTCATCTCTCACCTCATACCTCATCTCACAAAGGACACAGGTGTACTTCAGGCTCTCCTGGTTCATTAAGTGTTTTCTGCCATATTCAATGTGTATGTTTTCCTGGTCAATATATAATCGTGGCTATTGTCATATATATGCGGCATATAGCTGCGTTATATCGCAGTATCGCACAGTAAATGTATATATATTAATACCCCAATATAAATTGATATATATTGCAACCCTTCCTCCTTTTTAGATAGTACTTTGTATAGTAATTGCTTAGCACGTCAAAATATTGACATACTAAGCAATTAGATAGTAGAACTTCGTACTATACACTTTACATTAAAAGTAAAAGAACGTAGATGAATTAGTTGATCTAAAAAGCCATCTAGAGAGAGAGTCAGTCCTCCGGTTCACCCATGAAAATAGTGAAAATAACAGTCTGCCATTCCTGGATGTACTAATAGCAAAAACAGGAACCTCTTTAAGCACCAACATATATACCAAGCCCACCAACATAGGATTATGCCTGAACGGTAGGAGTGAGTGCCCCCAAAGATACAAAGCCAGTGTTCTCAATGCTTATATTCGTCGAGCGCTTACCCACTGCTCTGAATGGAACAACGTGAGTAGAGAGTTTGACAGAGTAACTCAGGTGTTGGTGAACAACGGATATAGCAACGCGGAAATAAACGCTGCTATAAGACGACACCTGGACCGATGGTACAATCCTGAACCAATCCTGGTGTTTAAACTACAACACCTCCAATAAAATTATATTATAAATCCACGCACACGCACTACGATCCGTCGAGGACGTGGACACAACGCGATCCAAACGTCTGAAGCTGCTCCCCTTGACGGTCATGCTTTCTGGAAAAGCGATATTCTTAAGGCCGTGAAGGACGTTACCGGCATCACTCCCGCTGACATTAGTCAAGGCACTACGGGCTCACCATAGCCCGTGCTACTTGGAACTTTGTTCCAGGTAGCAAATCTTTAACAACAACATGACATTAGTCAGGAAGGTGATGGTATCGTGCTCTTCTTTCCACGTGAGGAAGAGCGTGAAAAACTCCAGGCCAAGGATGCCCTACTAGGCAAGGAGCGCCACCTACATCCTCACTTCCCTCGTCAGTTCCTGGCCGGAAGAACTGTTTATACCAGCAGCACCAGCCAGTGGACCGCTGACCGACCGCAACAAGAGATCATGGACAATATCGAGGATGAAAATCCGAGTCTGGGTGGATTTAACCAAGAGTTCTACAGCACCGATAAATCATCAATGAAGATTACTTTCACCACCATAGGCCACCCAGGCTGCCACACAAGGTTTCTACTGCTGCGGCTAACAAATACCCCCCCCCCCCCACCAGGTAAAAAAGGAACGATACCATGAGATCCAGAAGTGCTTCAAGTGCTACGAGCTCTCCCACCCGACCAACAAGTGTCAGCACCCTGTCCAGAGGTGCAGCCTGTGCGCACTGGACCATCACTACTCCATATGCAAGGCAACAGTCCATCACTGCTTGCTCTGTGATGGCAATCACCCTGACATTTCCTACCGCTGCCCCCGCAGTCAGGAAAGCATCAAGGCCCAGGTTGAAGCCAAGAGAAACAACCCTTCTACCACCTCGACCAGAGTCCCAGGTGCTCAACCCACCACCTCAGCTCCCACTAACCGACCAGAAGACTTTCCAGTCTTACCAAAGCTCTTCCATCCAGGCGACCCAGCCTTCACAATGGGGACCCAAGGCCCCACAGGCTCCTTCACAGCCCCCTGCATCACGTGCAGGCATTATCCCTGGTCTTATTAGACTAGCGGAGAGGCTTGCTGGACCAGACAACCACCGTTTTGTCAGTGAACTGAACACATTATACCTGGCCAATGGCCTGGCCGCCATCATAGCCCCTGGCGCAAGTCTCATAACCACTACCACTCCGGAGACTATCACCAGGACCACCACGAAGTCAATCTCAACACAGCCTCCAGAACCACCCCATGACCCGGGCGGCACAGAGAAGCATAGAGGTAATTCCCTCTCCAGCTCCCTAACCTAACCTAACCATCACCATCTTAGCAGCCGCGCTAGCAGACGTGCTGTCTACAAACGATAACAGCACCACCAACGCTCCTGAAATAGCTACAACCACCAATCCACGACACCTGAGCCTACCTAAGGCAGCGAGGCGAAAGACGAAAACACCAACTTCGGAGGTTACGGACTCCTCGGACGAGGAAATCATAGTAGGAGCTCCACCGCCGCATCACAAATACGACACCTACACGGCCCAAGACCTCCTCATGGAGGCCACGTCACCAAACTCCAACGACAGCCAAAATCGCAAAGAAAAAACGGTAAACCTGGAGGTGTACACTAATCCCACCAGCTCCATAACTGGTACAGCCAGCCCTCCACGGCTGAAAACCATCATGAAGACTCACATCCATCCCCAGATTTCTAATTTTAGCCATTGATACAGATAATGGCTCCGGTGAGCCTCCACTTACGGGAGGCTCACCATAACCTGTGCTACTGGAACTTCTTGTTCAGAGTAGCTGACTCTAAAATAACAAAAACAAGGCATTTTCTCATCACTTGAGAATGAACCATGTAGGTTCGAAACGTTGTATAAATTTTATAATAAGTATAATACATTCTACAGTTATTTTCTCTTCACCTCGAACGAAGATGACCTTTGGAGAACTCCTCTTCCAATTAAACCAAGATGCTAGAACACTAGTCAGAGGCATAGACGCCCCCTAAACAAAAAAAATAATAATCAATACAGAATATCCAGTCATATTCAATGAAACATTATGAGTATATTACAAGGAATACATTATTATATTACAGTCGTGAAATTTCCCCCAAAGTCTCACAATAGCATATTCACTCACCTTCTTAATAGCCCCGCATGCAGGCGAGGAGTCACAATAACGGGGCTGAAGTATGTTGACCAGACCACACACTAGAAGGTGAAGGGACGACCACGTTTCGGACACCTCAGACGAGGAAATCATAGTAGTGATTTATGAGTAGTGATCACAATCGACTTGTGAATGGTCCAGGACGGACCGAAACGTCGTCGTCCCTTCAACTTCTAGTGTGTGGTCTGGTCAACAATAGCACCCCGCTTCTTAGCACCCCCACTAACCCCCTCCCCCCCCACCCCCCCTCTCCACCGCAGGAGAGATGTTGATCAGCAACAGTGAATACATCGTGGAGGAGACTCTCACTAACTTCTACATGACGAAGATGACCCTCACTATCTCCTCCTTCACTCACCATCACAAGGGCGTGTACTACTGCACTACCAAGAACTCCCTCGGGGAGACGCAGGGCAAGATTACCGTCTATGGTGAGTGCCACCGGTGGTTATGGTGAGGAGAGGAGGGTCTATGGTGAACTGGGTGATTACTCACATGACGATATGTAGATAGTGTTTATTTTCATCAATCAGCTGACGTTTGTTTACATCAATCAGCTGATGTTTGTTTATATCAATCAGCTGACATTTGTGTACATAAATCAGCTGATGTTTGTTTACATCAATCAGCTGACGTTTATATACATAAATCACCTGACGTTTGTTTACATAAATCAGCTGACGTTTGTATACATAAATCAGCTGACGTTTGTTTACATCAATCAGCTGACGTTTATATACATAAATCACCTGACGTTTGTTTACATAAATCAGCTGACGTTTGTTTACATCAATCGGCTGACATTTGTTTACATCAATCAGCTGGCGTTTGTTTACACCAATCAGCTGACGTTTGTGTACATAAATCAGCTGATGTTTGTTTACATCAATCAGCTGACGTTTGTTTACATAAATCAGCTGACGTTTGTTTACATCAATCAGCTGACATTTGTTTACATTCCTAAACCTGCACGTGGTCTCTCTCTCTCTCCTTTTTTCCTGCCGCAGAGATCGAGATGCCGACGGAGAGGCCGGCGGAGGAGGAGGATATAACGCAGCAGGGGCGAGGCGCCAGCTACACCCCCATAGAGTTCAGCAACGAGATTCCCTACGGGCCCCGTTCTCGCGAGGACACGTCTACGAGACACGAGGACATCGTCACCAGAGGCCACGTCACGCACCCTCGGCCCAATCACAGGACGCCGCCCACCAACAAGAACAGAAATCCCTATCACGGGATTGGGGGGCAGGAGGAAGGGGGGGCGGCGAGACCCACCCGCCCCCCCTGGTGGGATTGGGATCAACCAGCTTCGTGTCACGTCCCGAAGGTCGCTAATTTGACCCTTCTGGTGTTGTTGTGCCTTGGTGGACGCGTTTGGGCTTAGATTCGATCAGCAATAATGATCAAAAAACTGTTATATACTTTTTTTTGGCGCCAGAGATCATTGAGAGAAAATGGGAAAAAATAATGGTGAACTCCGTCATTTTCATCCCTCCCCCTCAATTCATCATACTCCCATACCTCATCATGTAGCATATCTCCCACTCCTATAATCTACAGCATACCTACCCCCCTCCACTCCTACATAATGTAACATACCCCATCCACACATCATATAGCATACTCCAGCCCCCTATAACATGTAGCGTACCCCAGCCCTTATATCATGAATCATACTCTATCAACCTCTACATCATGGAGCATACCCCTGCCTACCCCCTCCACTGATATACTCGGTGTCCTCACCTTGGTTATACTGGAGGCCATACGCTGGTCTGTTACACCATATCATTCGTTGTCCTGCGTTGTACATAATACAGACACATGTATCATAGGTGGTAGACACTAGCTTGTCATAATGTATAAAGATACATAGCTATTATAATGGTATATCCCCTTGACACTGAACGCTTGACACTGACATTGTGGTACAGCTTGACACTGTAGTACAACTTGACACTGACATTGTGGTACAGCTTGACACTGTGGTACAACTTGACACTGACATTGTGGTACAGCTTGACACTGTGGTACAGCTTGACACTGACATTGTGGTACAGCTTGACACTGTAGTACAACTTGACACTGACATTGTGGTACAGCTTGACACTGTGGTACAACTTGATACTGACATTGTGGTACAGCTTGACACTGTGGTACAACTTGACACTGACATTGTGGTACAGCTTGACACTGTGGTACAACTTGACACTGACATTGTGGTACAGCTTGACACTGACATTGTGGTACAGCTTGACACTGACATTGTGGTACAGTTTGACACTGACATTGTGGTACAGCTTGACACTGTGGTACAACTTGACACTGACATTGTGGTACAGCTTGACACTGTGGTGCAGCTTGACACTGACATTGTGGTACAGCTTGACACTGTGGTACAGCTTGACACTGACACTGTGGTACAGCTTGACACTGATATTGTGGTACAGTTTGACACTGACACTGTGGTACAGCTTGACACTGACATTGTGGTACAGCTTGACACTGACACTGTGGTACAGCTTGACACTGACATTGTGGTACAGTTTGACACTAACATTGTGGTACAGCTTGACACTGACACTGTGGTACAGCTTGACACTGACATTGTGGTACAGCTTGACACTGTGGTACAGCTTGACACTGACACTGTGGTACAGCTTGACACTGACATTGTGGTACAGCTTGACACTGACACTGTGGTACAGCTTGACACTGACATTGTGGTACAGCTTGACACTGTGGTACAGCTTGACACTGACACTGTGGTACAGCTTGACACTGACATTGTGGTACAGTTTGACACTAACACTGTGGTACAGCTTGACACTGACATTGTGGTACAGTTTGACACTGACATTGTGGTACAGTTTGACACTGACATTGTGGTACAGTTTGACACTGACACTGTGGTACAGCTTGACACTGTGGTACACCACCAGACAAACCCCGCTCAACGGAACACGCTACCACACAACCCTACCCCCCCTACCCCCCCTACCCCCCTCCTGTCACGTCTCATGAACAACCTGAACCCATCAGAGTAGTTGTGTACACCTGACACCACAAACACCCCCCAGGTGTGGCAGGTGTGTACACCTGACACCACAAACACCCCCAGGTGTGGCAGGTGTGTACACCTGACACCACAAACACCCCCCAGGTGTGGCAGGTGTGTACACCTGACACCACAAACACCCCCAGGTGTGGCAGGTGTGTACACCTGACACCACAAACACCCCCAGGTGTGGCAGGTGTGTACACCTGACACCACAAACACCCCCAGGTGTGGCAGGTGTGTACACTAAGCTGTGCCCAGCTTAGCTGCCAACTACACCCGGGGGAACACCCGCTGCTGTCTTCCTGTCACTAGTACATACACACACACACTCTTCTTATACACCATTGGTACCCATGAACAAATCCACAAGGGTCGTGACGAGGATTCGAACCTGCGTCCGAGAGCATCCCAGACGCTGCCTTTTAATCGACTGAGCTACGACATGGTCAAAACAAGAGTTGAAACCAGAAGTTCTACTGAACTTCCTTGGATCCTGCAGCCTCTCCGAGACACAAACCAGGGTTTTACACAACTCCCCCCTGCACCCGAGCTATGTCAATAGGCTGTTCCACCTCTTCGCCCTTACTTCATTACACATCTCATGTTACCTAGCAGTAAAATAGGTACCTGGGAGTTAGTCAGCTGTCACGGGCTGCTTCCTGGGAGGGGTGGAGGCCTGGTCGAGGACCGAGCCGCGGGGACACTAAAGCCCCGAAATCATCTCAAGATAACCTCAAGATAACCTCACATTATATCACGTTATTGTGACTTCTGCATGTAATTGTACCAAGATGTACACCTGGCATTCCAGTCCATTACAATGTGTATTATTGTTCGGATTTTTAATTACCTTACCTTGAGGTGCTTCCGGGGCTTAGCGTCCCCGCGGCCCGGTCGTCGACCAGGCCTTGCGGGTCATTATATCAATGAAATTATATCATCATATATATTATAATGAAGATATCATTATATCTTCATTATATCAATGAAATTTCAAACAAATTGAAAGAAATGTTTGTTTTCTTTCATCTCATTTAAACTGAAGTGTACTCACCTAGTTGTGCTTGCGGGGGTTGAGCTCTGGCTCTTTGGTCCCGCCTCTCAACCGTCAATCAACTGGTGTACAGGTTCCTGAGCCTATTGGGCTCTATCATATCTACACTTGAAACTGTGTATGGAGTCAGCCTCCACCACATCAGTGTGTGACAGAGCCGGTGACGGACGCTTCGTATTATCACCAGTTAACACCTACAGTTACTGACTTCAGTAGTTGACTGGCGCGTTATATCTCTTAGCAGTATACACTCGTCACACTGTACAGTATACTCCCTGGGGTATACTTCAGCCCGGGATAATGTTTGGGATTAAAGTACACTTACTGGCTAGTTACTCCCTCAGTAACTACAGTTATGTTCCCCTGTTGCCTGTAACTACCTGGTACACTGTAGTACCCTGTGGTACACTGTAGTACCCTGTGGTACACTGTAGTATACTGTAGTATCCTGTGATACACTGTAGTACCCTGTGGTACACCGTAGTACCCTGTGGTACACTGTAGTACCCTGTGGTACACTGTAGTACCCTGTGGTACACTGTAGTACACTGTAGTATCCTGTGGTACACTGTAGTACCCTGTGGTACACTGTAGTACCCTGTGGTACACTGTAGTACCCTGTGGTACACTGTAGTACCCTGTGGTACACTGTAGTACCCTGTGGTACACTGTAGTACCCTGTGGTACACTGTAAACCCCTGTGGTACACTGTAATACCTCGTGGAACACTATAGTACCCTGTGGTACACTGTAATACTCCGTGGTACACTGTAATACCCCGTGGTACACTGTAATACCCTGTGGTACACTGTAGTACCCTGTGGTACACTGTAGTACCCTGTGGTACACTGTAATACCCCGTGGTACACTGTAATACCCCGTGGTACACTGTAGTACCCCCGTGGTACACTGTAGTACCCTGTGGGACACTGTAGTACCCTGTGGTACACTGTAATACCCTGTGGTATACTGCAATACCCTGTGGTATACTGTAATAACCTGTGGTACACTGTAATATCCTGTGGTACACTGTAGTACCCTGTGGTACACTGTAATACCCTGTGGTACACTGTAATACCCTGTGGTACACTGTAATACCTCGTGGTACACTGTAATACCCTGTGGTACACTGTAATACCCTATGGTACACTGTAGTACCCCTGTGGTACACTGTAAAACCCTGTGGTACACTGTAAAACCCTGTGGTACACTGTAATACCCCGTGGTACACTGTAATACCCTATGGTACACTGTAGTACCCCTGTGGTACACTGTAAAACCCTGTGGTACACTGTAATACCCCGTGGTACACTGTAATACCCTGTGGTACACTGTAATACCCTGTGGTACACTGTAATACCCCGTGGTACACTGTAATACTCCCGTGGTACACTGTAATACCCCCGTGGTACACTGTAGAACGCTGTGGTACACTGTAATACCCTGTGGTACACTGTAGTACCCTGTGGTACACTGTAATACCCTGTGGTACACTGTAGTACCCCATGGTACACTGTAATACCCTGTGGTACACTGTAATACCCCCATGGTACACTGTAACACCCTGTGGTACACTGTAGTACCCTGTGGTACACTGTAATACCCTGTGGTACACTGTAATACCCTGTGGTACACTGTAGTACCCCTGTGGTACACTGTAGTACCCTGTGGTACACTGTAGTACCTTGTGGTACACTGTAGTACCCTGTGGTATACTGTAGTACCCCGTGGTATACTGTAATACCCTGTGGTACACTGTAGTACACTGTGGTACACTGTAGTACCCTGTGGTACACTGTAGTACACTGTAGTGCCCTGTGGTACACTGTAGTACCCTGTGGTACACTGTAATACCCTGTGGTACACTGTAGTACTTTGTGGTACACTGTAATACTCTGTGGTACACTGTAATACCCTGTGGTACACTGTAATACCCTGTGGTACACTGTAGTACCCTGTGGTACACTGTAGTACCTTGTGGTACACTGTAGTACCCTGTGGTATACTGTAGTACCCCGTGGTATACTGTAATACCCTGTGGTACACTGTAGTACACTGTGGTACACTGTAGTACCCTGTGGTACACTGTAGTACACTGTAGTGCCCTGTGGTACACTGTAGTACCCTGTGGTACACTGTAATACCCTGTGGTACACTGTAGTACTTTGTGGTACACTGTAATACTCTGTGGTACACTGTAATACCCTGTGGTACACTGTAATACCCTTTGGTACACTATACAAACTGTTCCAAACACCCTCATTCGTCTCCGAACACTTTCGAACACCTCCACATAAATCCGCAAAGGCTCAGATATCACTAATTACTTTCGAACATAAGCTTCATAACATCCTAAAACATCTACAAGAGTCCTCGAACAATTCCGAACACCCCCCAATACATTCCCAAACACCTCTTGATACCCGCACTCATCTGCAAACACTTCCGAACACCCTACACATATTTTCGAACACCCCCACACATATCTCTCCTGGGCACCAGCATACTTTCCGAACAACGAAAACCTCAGACATTCCGAACACGAACACGTATATATATATATATATATATATATATATATATATATATGTCGTACCTAGTAGCCAGAACGCACTTCTCAGCCTACTACGCAAGGCCCAATTTGCCTAATAAGCCAAGTTTTCCTGAATTAATGTTTCTTCGTCTACCTAACCTACCTAACCTAACCTAACCTAGCTTTTTTTGGCAACCTAACCTAACCTTACCTATAAATATAGGTTAGGTTAGGTTAGGTTGGGTTGGTTAGGTTCGGTCATATATCTACGTTAATTTTAACTCCAATAAAAAAAAATTGACCTCATACATAGAGAAAAGGGTTGCTTTATCATTTCATAAGAAAAAAATTATAGTAAATATATTAATTCAGGAAAACTTGGCTTATTAGGCAAATCGGGCCTTGAATAGTAGGCTGAGAAGTGAGTTCTGGCTACTAGGTACGACATATATATATATATATATATATATATATATATATATATATATATATATATATATATATCGCGCCTAGTAGCCAGAACGCAATTGTCAGCCTACTATGCAATGCCAAATTTGCTTAATAAGCCAAGTTTTCCTGAATTAATATATTTTCTCAATTTTTTTTCTTATGAAAAGATAAAGCTACCCATTTCATTATGTATGAGGTCAATTTTTTTTTATTGTAGTTAAAATTAACGTAGATATATGACCGAACCTAACCAACCCTACCTAACCTAACCTAACCTATCTTTATAGGTTAGGTTAGGTTAGGTAGCCGAAAAAATTAGGTTAGGTTAGGTTAGGTAGGTTAGGTCGTCGAAAAGCAATTAATTCATGAAAACTTGGCTTATTAGGCAAATCGGGCCTTGCATAGTAGGCTGAGAAGTGCGTTCTGGTTACTAGGTACGACATATATATATGTATATATATATATATATATATATATATATATATATATATATATATATATATATATATATATATATATATATATAGACCAACTCTGACCAGATTTGTTTCTACCTAAAAATAAATATGCATGTTGAATCCAAGAAAACGTGATAATCTTGCCTAATTTTCTTCTACCTCTTCCTTCTGTTCGCCTCCCTCACCTCCCTAGGGGAAGGGAGGAGTGGAGATACAGTCTCCTCCCCTCCCCCCCCCCACCCCCGTAACGCCTCGTTACAGGCGAATACAGAAACCATCTTGAATTCCGTTTCTACTGTAATTTTATTTGCTGGTGCGTTAGTTGTTGACACAAATAAATGGTTGAAATTGACTACTTCGCCGCTGGTTTTATTTCCCGCCTTGAGTGTGTGTAGTGGAGGTGTAGGTGGGTGTGTATCGGTAGTGTACAGGTGTGGGACACCCTAGTGTACAGGTGTGGGACACCCTAGTGTACAGGTGGGGACACCCTAGTGTACAGGTGGGGGACACCCTAGTGTACAGGTGGGGGACACCCTAGTGTACAGGTGTGGGACACCCTAGTGTACAGGTGTGGGACACCCTAGTGTACAGGTGTGGGACACCCTAGTGTACAGGTGTGGGACACCCTAGTGTACAGGTGTGGGACACCCTAGTGTACAGGTGTGGGACACTACACCTGTCATGACTACACCGGCTCTCTGGTCAGCCAGCGCCGCCTCCCGTGTTCTACAGCTGTAGTCTGATCTCCGGGTACTTCCGTCCCTGTGCCATTCACTCAGAGTTTGATCTGAGTGGCAGCGGTGCACCTGGAGACGTCGCCCTGAGCGGCAAGGTCTTCCTTACACAAGATATTCATAGCTCAATACACAGTGACGGCTCCTGACCCACGGGAAGACCTTCGATCTGACTCCCCTGGTGTTCCACAATGACTCCTGGGGGTGGGCAGGTGGGGAATGGTTAGGTTATTGTGGTGGGGAGGCTTGGCCGTAGGGGTGGTGGGGGTGTAAGGTGGTGTTGGGGGAAGTGTTGGGGGAGGTGTTTGGGCACCCTGATAGGGGGGAAGGAAGATGGGGTAAGGTACAGACGTGGGGAATGGGGTGGAGGTTGAGAGCTCCACATCTCTCCTCTATCCTGCACCTCCTCCTAGCGCTGTTCAGCCCCCCCCCCCCTCACACACACACACACACACACACACACACACACACACACACACACACACAAGACTTTACAAGTCCTCTTGACATGCAAATACACATTCCTGTATGCATACACACACATACAATATCACATTATTCATTCAAAAGTACACGCATTCGTATATACAAATATGCGATATATCATAATTACACTAAAGATAATATCTACATTAAAATAATGTATTCTTTGAGTAGGATAAATCTAAAACTAACGTTGTATATATTCACGGAATATGGCGATGTATAGCAATAAATACATACAATCATACATGCCCATACACCCCCACTACCACCACCTTCCTACTCAGCTACTCAAAACGAAGTGTCCATTGTAGCACGGGCTATGGTGAGCCCGTAATGCTACCCCGTAACGAGGGAGTTGCTTTATACACCACTGTACTGCGGACTCCGCCAGAAAGACACACACGGATCTTAATCAGGCACTTCAGCGCGGACTAATTGGAGCCAAACGACATGATAATTAACCAGCGGGGTAATTAAGCGAGCTGCTCTCTCTCTCTCTTGAAGAGTCTCGTATCTGAGAGCTGGTTCTGCAGTGCTGTGGGAGGTTGTGAGTTTATCTTCTGATATCTTCTTCAACCCTTTCTGCTATCTTCGCCTCTTAATTCTCTCCCCCAACTCTTCTTTATCCAACCCCTTTCCTTTTCCCCCTCTTTATCCAACCCTTTTACCCCCTTCCTGAGCGGGCAGAAAAGGTCTGCTCCCTTCAGGAGCTGAAGGGGATCCAATCCCCGGCCAAGTTTACGATCCTCATCTGCATACAGGGCGCACTTTAAGTGATCTTCATTTGTTTCTTAGCGGGAACAGCGGAAGGCTTTAAACGGGTCTGATTCTTCCTCTTGAGATCAACACTATAACTGAGCTTTTTTTTTAAGGTGGTGGGATGGGGGGGGGGAGTGTTGTAGGGAGAGGGTGTGGGGGTGTAGGGAGAGGGTGTGGGGGGTGTAGGGAGGGTGTGGGGGTGGGGAATTTAGAGAGGATGGGATATGGGTATGGTGACTTGGTGTAGGGAATTGGAGGTGGAGTAGGTAGAGTGGGGAGGGTGTAGAAGGGGTGGGGGTAGGTGTGGGAGGTGTGGGGAAGGTGTGTGGAGGTGTAGGGGGGAACAAGACAGCCAACCACAAGTCCAGAGATTTAGAAAGTTCTCTGACAATCTTGGAGTGAATGTGAACTTCGCTGAAGAGAACGGAAGCCAGCAATTTTATGATCCCGCAAGTTTGTGCGAGAGAAGTGGTCGAGGGTAGACGCAAGCGGTGAGGTGTGGTGGTGGTAGTGTGAAGTATAGTGCTTGTGGTAGTGTGGCTGTGGTAGTGTGGCTGTGGTAGTGTGGCTGTGGTGGTGTGGCTGTGGCAGTGTGGCAAGTTACAATAATTATGAAAGTTGTGAGAAGGGAAGACCTCCCAACAGTCAACACAGACTAAACAGTTTATCACAAATATAACACCAGAAGACAAAAGAATTTTTCTTGACACAGGATTGAACAAACAAATTAAATGGTTCAAACTGAAACTATTAGCGATTAAGAGACACTAATGGAGCCGCTTGGACTCGCAAAATGGTGAGGATATAGAAGACTTGTTCACCAAATACGTGATATCAAGCAATACCATAGATATAATCTCACTAGATACTGTAGCAGAGAGAGAGAGAGAGAGAGAGAGAGAGAGAGAGAGAGAGAGAGAGAGAGAGAGAGAGAGAGAGAGAGAGAGAGAGAGAGAGAGAGAGAGAGAGATAGAGAGACTCAACTAACTCATCAATTTACTGACCTCTCAACTAATATATCATGAGTAACCAATATACAAAATTGGAACGTGTTATGAAAATTTTAGATTAATATAGTGATATTTATATTTAAAAACTAAATGTTGATAAGATTATTGACTTTCTATATGTTTCTGATTGTCACAAAATATTACAATAAATAATTGGAAATATAACAAAGTTTTTTATATGACAGGTAATTATTGCATTGTTTACAAAGAATATGCAGGAAAATTATGCCGAGATGTGAGAATTAATTTTGCAAAGTCGAGTGACGCCAAAATCTAAGTTCCATAATTCATTGACAAATTACTTTTTTTTTTACTAAATAATCTATATTTGTAATGTTTTTTTATGTGTTTAATAATAAAATCAATATTAAAAATAAAAAAAATCACTTTTTGATCAAAAACATTTTCAAACCAAAATAATTACATAATTTCGAGTAAATAACAAATATATATTACTACAGTACTCTGATAACTGCCAGCCACATATTTCAAAATCATACCTTGAGAAAAAATACATATGTTCCATACCTACAAAATCGCAAATTCCCCAGTTTACCTGTAAAGTCAGGTCTCCGCCCCTCTCATGGGTTATAATTTGATTTAAATAATATATATATATATATATATATATATATATATATATATATATATATATATATATATATATATATATATATATATATATATATATATATATATATATAGGAACGTGGTAGATTGATTAATTAGTAGATACAGAAAATATATATTAAATAAACCTACATATTATCAACTCACTCCAACTCCCCAGTCCTCACTCCCAATCCTCGCAATCAACTCATCCAATCCACTGCAAGGATCAGCTGTCTGTGACTGTCAATCACCTGTCCGTCTTGGAGCAAATAGCATAGCAAATACGGAGCTAATCACACCAGAAGGGACTTGCGAGGGCCCATTCAAACTTCTCCCATTTTAATTTGAAATTTTGACAGAAACCCATCCTGTGGGTGGTGGTGGTCACCATACCCATCCTGTGGGTGGTGGTGGACACCATACCCATCCTGTGGGTGGTGGTGGTCACCATACCCATCCTGTGGGTGGTGGTGGACACCATACCCATCCTGTGGGTGGTGGTGGTCACCATACCCATCCTGTGGGTGGTGGTGGACACCATACCCATCCTGTGGGTGGTGGTGGACACCATACCCATCCTGTGGGTGGTGGTGGACACCATACCCATCCTGTGG
This sequence comes from Procambarus clarkii, assembly GCF_040958095.1. Taxonomy (NCBI): domain Eukaryota; kingdom Metazoa; phylum Arthropoda; class Malacostraca; order Decapoda; family Cambaridae; genus Procambarus; species Procambarus clarkii. Next base: position 32,910,936 of record NC_091160.1, read on the forward strand.
GTGGTGGTGGACACCATACCCATCCTGTGGGTGGTGGTGGACACCATACCCATCCTGTGGGTGGTGGTGGACACCATACCCATCCTGTGGGTGGTGGTGGTCACCATACCCATCCTGTGGGTGGTGGTGGTCACCATACCCATCCTGTGGGTGGTGGTGGTCACCATACCCATCCTGTGGGTGGTGGTGGTCACCATACCCATCCTGTGGGTGGTGGTGGACACCATACCCATCCTGTGGGTGGTGGTGGTCACCATACCCATCCTGTGGGTGGTGGTGGTCACCATACCCATCCTGTGGGTGGTGGTGGACACCATACCCATCCTGTGGGTGGTGGTGGACACCATACCCATCCTGTGGGTGGTGGTGGACACCATACCCATCCTGTGGGTGGTGGTGGACACCATACCCATCCTGTGGGTGGTGGTGGACACCATACCCATCCTGTGGGTGGTGGTGGACACCATACCCATCCTGTGGGTGGTGGTGGACACCATACCCATCCTGTGGGTGGTGGTGGACACCATACCCATCCTGTGGGTGGTGGTGGACACCATACCCATCCTGTGGGTGGTGGTGGACACCATACCCATCCTGTGGGTGGTGGTGGACACCATACCCATCCTGTGGGTGGTGGTGGACACCATACCCATCCTGTGGGTGGTGGTGGACACCATACCCATCCTGTGGGTGGTGGTGGACACCATACCCATCCTGTGGGTGGTGATGGACACCATACCCATCCTGTGGGTGGTGGTGGACACCATACCCATCCTGTGGGTGGTGGTGGACCCCATACCCATCCTGTGGGTGGTGATGGACCCCATACCCATCCTGTGGGTGGTGGTGGACCCCATACCCATCCTGTGGGTGGTGGTGGACCCCATACCCATCCTGTGGGTGGTGGTGAACCCCATACCCATCCTGTGGGTGGTGGTGAACCCCATACCCATCCTGTGGGTGGTGGTGGACCCCATACCCATCTTGTGGGTGGTGGTGGACCCCATACCCATCCTGTGGGTGGTGGTGGACCCCATACCCATCCTGTGGGTGGTGGTGGACCCCATACCCATCCTGTGGGTGGTGGTGGACCCCATGCCCATCCTGTGGGTGGTGGTAGACACCATACCCATCCTGTGGGTGGTGGTGGGCACCATACCCATCCTGTGGGTGGTGGTGGACGCCATACCCATCCTGTGGGTGGTGGTGGACACCATACCCATCCTGTGGGTGGTGGTGGGACACTATACTCATCCTGTGGGTGGTGGTGGACACTATACCCATCCTGTGGGTGGTGGTGGACCCCATACCCATCCTGTGGGTGGTGGTGGACCCCATACCCATCCTGTGGGTGGTGGTGGACCCCATACCCATCCTGTGGGTGGTGGTGGACCCCATACCCATCCTGTGGGTGGTGGTGGACCCCATACCCATCCTGTGGGTGGTGGTGGGACACTATACTCATCCTGTGGGTGGTGGTGGACCCCATACCCATCTTGTGGGTGGTGGTGGACCCCATACCCATCCTGTGGGTGGTGGTGGACCCCATACCCATCTTGTGGGTGGTGGTGGACCCCATACCCATCCTGTGGGTGGTGATGGGCACCATACCCATCCTGTGGGCGGTGGTGATGGACACCATACCCATCCTGTGGGTGGTGGTGGACCCCATACCCATCCTGTGGGTGGTGATGGACAACATACCCATCCTGTGGGTGGTGGTGATGGACACCATACCCATCCTGTGGGTGGTGATGGGCAACATACCCATCCTGTGGGTGGTGGTGGTGGTCACCATACCCATCCTGTGGGTGGTGGTGGACACCATACCCATCCTGTGGGTGGTGGTGGACCCCATACCCATCCTGTGGGTGGTGATGGACCCCATACCCATCCTGTGGGTGGTGGTGGACCCCATACCCATCCTGTGGGTGGTGGTGGACCCCATACCCATCCTGTGGGTGGTGGTGAACCCCATACCCATCCTGTGGGTGGTGGTGAACCCCATACCCATCCTGTGGGTGGTGGTGGACCCCATACCCATCTTGTGGGTGGTGGTGGACCCCATACCCATCCTGTGGGTGGTGGTGGACCCCATACCCATCCTGTGGGTGGTGGTGGACCCCATACCCATCCTGTGGGTGGTGGTGGACCCCATGCCCATCCTGTGGGTGGTGGTAGACACCATACCCATCCTGTGGGTGGTGGTGGGCACCATACCCATCCTGTGGGTGGTGGTGGACGCCATACCCATCCTGTGGGTGGTGGTGGACACCATACCCATCCTGTGGGTGGTGGTGGGACACTATACTCATCCTGTGGGTGGTGGTGGACACTATACCCATCCTGTGGGTGGTGGTGGACCCCATACCCATCCTGTGGGTGGTGGTGGACCCCATACCCATCCTGTGGGTGGTGGTGGACCCCATACCCATCCTGTGGGTGGTGGTGGACCCCATACCCATCCTGTGGGTGGTGGTGGACCCCATACCCATCCTGTGGGTGGTGGTGGGACACTATACTCATCCTGTGGGTGGTGGTGGACCCCATACCCATCTTGTGGGTGGTGGTGGACCCCATACCCATCCTGTGGGTGGTGGTGGACCCCATACCCATCTTGTGGGTGGTGGTGGACCCCATACCCATCCTGTGGGTGGTGATGGGCACCATACCCATCCTGTGGGCGGTGGTGATGGACACCATACCCATCCTGTGGGTGGTGGTGGACCCCATACCCATCCTGTGGGTGGTGATGGACAACATACCCATCCTGTGGGTGGTGGTGATGGACACCATACCCATCCTGTGGGTGGTGATGGGCAACATACCCATCCTGTGGGTGGTGGTGGTGGTCACCATACCCATCCTGTGGGTGGTGGTGGACACCATACCCATCCTGTGGGTGGTGGTGGTCACCATACCCATCCTGTGGGTGGTGGTGGACACCATACCCATCCTGTGGGTGGTGGTGGTCACCATACCCATCCTGTGGGTGGTGGTGGACACCATACCCATCCTGTGGGTGGTGGTGGACACCATACCCATCCTGTGGGTGGTGGTGGACACCATACCCATCCTGTGGGTGGTGGTGGACACCATACCCATCCTGTGGGTGGTGGTGGACACCATACCCATCCTGTGGGTGGTGGTGGACACCATACCCATCCTGTGGGTGGTGGTGGTCACCATACCCATCCTGTGGGTGGTGGTGGTCACCATACCCATCCTGTGGGTGGTGGTGGTCACCATACCCATCCTGTGGGTGGTGGTGGTCACCATACCCATCCTGTGGGTGGTGGTGGACACCATACCCATCCTGTGGGTGGTGGTGGTCACCATACCCATCCTGTGGGTGGTGGTGGTCACCATACCCATCCTGTGGGTGGTGGTGGACACCATACCCATCCTGTGGGTGGTGGTGGACACCATACCCATCCTGTGGGTGGTGGTGGACACCATACCCATCCTGTGGGTGGTGGTGGACACCATACCCATCCTGTGGGTGGTGGTGGACACCATACCCATCCTGTGGGTGGTGGTGGACACCATACCCATCCTGTGGGTGGTGGTGGACACCATACCCATCCTGTGGGTGGTGGTGGACACCATACCCATCCTGTGGGTGGTGGTGGACACCATACCCATCCTGTGGGTGGTGGTGGACACCATACCCATCCTGTGGGTGGTGGTGGACACCATACCCATCCTGTGGGTGGTGGTGGACACCATACCCATCCTGTGGGTGGTGGTGGACACCATACCCATCCTGTGGGTGGTGGTGGACACCATACCCATCCTGTGGGTGGTGATGGACACCATACCCATCCTGTGGGTGGTGGTGGACACCATACCCATCCTGTGGGTGGTGGTGGACCCCATACCCATCCTGTGGGTGGTGATGGACCCCATACCCATCCTGTGGGTGGTGGTGGACCCCATACCCATCCTGTGGGTGGTGGTGGACCCCATACCCATCCTGTGGGTGGTGGTGAACCCCATACCCATCCTGTGGGTGGTGGTGAACCCCATACCCATCCTGTGGGTGGTGGTGGACCCCATACCCATCTTGTGGGTGGTGGTGGACCCCATACCCATCCTGTGGGTGGTGGTGGACCCCATACCCATCCTGTGGGTGGTGGTGGACCCCATACCCATCCTGTGGGTGGTGGTGGACCCCATGCCCATCCTGTGGGTGGTGGTGGACCCCATACCCATCCTGTGGGTGGTGGTGGACCCCATGCCCATCCTGTGGGTGGTGGTAGACACCATACCCATCCTGTGGGTGGTGGTGGGCACCATACCCATCCTGTGGGTGGTGGTGGACGCCATACCCATCCTGTGGGTGGTGGTGGACACCATACCCATCCTGTGGGTGGTGGTGGGACACTATACTCATCCTGTGGGTGGTGGTGGACACTATACCCATCCTGTGGGTGGTGGTGGACCCCATACCCATCCTGTGGGTGGTGGTGGACCCCATACCCATCCTGTGGGTGGTGGTGGACCCCATACCCATCCTGTGGGTGGTGGTGGACCCCATACCCATCCTGTGGGTGGTGGTGGACCCCATACCCATCCTGTGGGTGGTGGTGGGACACTATACTCATCCTGTGGGTGGTGGTGGACCCCATACCCATCTTGTGGGTGGTGGTGGACCCCATACCCATCCTGTGGGTGGTGGTGGACCCCATACCCATCTTGTGGGTGGTGGTGGACCCCATACCCATCCTGTGGGTGGTGATGGGCACCATACCCATCCTGTGGGCGGTGGTGATGGACACCATACCCATCCTGTGGGTGGTGGTGGACCCCATACCCATCCTGTGGGTGGTGATGGACAACATACCCATCCTGTGGGTGGTGGTGATGGACACCATACCCATCCTGTGGGTGGTGATGGGCAACATACCCATCCTGTGGGTGGTGGTGGTGGGCAACATACCCATCCTGTGGGTGGTGGTGGACACCATACCCAGCCCAGCAGAAGACCAGCAGGAGCCCAGCAGGAGCCCAGCAGAACAGCAGGAGCCCAGCAGACCAGCAGGAGCCCAGCAGACCAGCAGGAGCCCAGCAGAAGCCCAGCAGAAGCCCAGCAGAACAGCAGGAGCCCAGCAGGAGCCCAGCAGACCAGCAGGAGCCCAGCAGGAGCCCAGCAGAACAGCAGGAGCCCAGCAGGAGCCCAGCAGACCAGCAGGAGCCCAGCAGAAGCCCAGCAGACCAGCAGACGCCCAGCAGGAGCCCAGCAGACACATAAATACGTGCAGGGTTGTGGCAGGAGTAATCTGAGGGCGGGAGATGGAACACCGCCACAAGACATCCCGCAGATCAACCCCATAATTTACGCCGCTACACAACACCAGTGTTGGACACCTGTGTTGTGGCCACCACCAACACCTTAGTAACACCACCACCAACACCTTAGTAACACCACCACCAACACCTTATAGTAACACCACCACCAACACCTTAGTAACACCACCACCAACACCTTAGTAACACCACCACCAACACCTTATAGTAACACCACTACCAACACCTTAGTAACACCACCACCAACACCTTATAGTAACACCACTACCAACACCTTAGTAACACCACCACCAACACCTGAGGGAGAGAGCAGACAACAGGTGAGGGAGAGGGCAGACAGCAGACGAGGGAGAGACAACAGAGAGCAGACAACAGACGAGGGAGAGACAACAGAGAGCAGACAACAGACGAGGGAGAGACAACAGAGAGCAGACAACAGAGAGCAAACAACAGACGAGGGAGAGACAACAGAGAGCAGACAACAGACGAGGGAGAGACAACAGAGAGCAGACAACAGACGAGGGAGAGACAACAGAGAGCAGACAACAGAGAGCAAACAACAGACGAGGGAGAGACAACAGAGAGCAGACAACAGAGAGCAGACAACAGACGAGGGAGAGACAACAGAGAGCAGACAACAGAGAGCAAACAACAGACGAGGGAGAGACAACAGAGAGCAGACAACAGAGAGCAAACAACAGACGAGGGAGAGACAACAGAGAGCAGACAACAGAGAGCAAACAACAGACGAGGGAGAGACTACAGAGAGCAGACAGCAGACAACAGAGGCGGACACTTAAACACTTGGAGAAGTCTGACTTTTCAGGTTACAATAAGTGGTCTCCAGAGTGAGTGTTGGGGTCAAGACAGTGCTGTGGCCCAGGCCTGGGAACCGTTGTGCGCGGGGACAGGAAGCCTGCAGGTATCGTGGTCCTCTTCCCCTAGGCCAGCCTACACTGCCCGCCCCACAGGATAAACCTCACAGTTTACCCAACCTCCAGGTATCTATATATACTGCTAGGTAAACAGACGCATCAGGTAAAAGTAAGCGTATCCGCTCGTCTCTGTCCTCACCGGGAATTGAACCCGGGACCTTCGGTTGCAACCCGACGACTTAGACTGTTGATAATATCATCAATAAGCAACATTTCATAGATTACAAAGGTTAAAATATATGCAAATAACCTGGTTTTTAACTATGGAGGATAATTACCACGTTGGCAAATTACCTCATCAACCAATTAACAAATTAATAAATTGCACATAAGAGATGTCAGCTAATTATGTAGTGAGGTGAAGTGGGCAGTGTGATCACGTCTCAGACCGGAAGTGGTTCATTAGTAGTGGTCCGGGTGATATGACCTGCGGGGGGGGGGGTGGTTGAGTTATTAAGAGTTTACTGTGTGTGCCGGCAGGGTCCAGCTCTTAGCTCTTGGGACCTGGCTTTGTACCTGTAGATTCTCTAATGTACTGACGCCAGGCCTATTTTTCTCTATTATATCTGCTACATCTCTCTCTCTCTCTCTCTCTCTCTCTCTCTCTCTCTCTCTCTCTCTCTCTCTCTCTCACTCTCTCTATCTCTCTCTCTCTCTCTCACTCTCACTCACTCTCTCTATCTCTCTCTCTCTCTCATATTCCCACCCACAACAGTTGACTAACTCTCAGGTACCTCTTCACTGCTAGATGAACAGGTGCATCAGGGTGAAAGAAACTCCCGATTTGTTTCTGCCTCGACCGGGAATCGAACCCGGACCCTTAGGACCACGATCCTAGAGCGTTGTCCACTCGGACCTGTGTGTGCGCGCGCGCGCGTGTGTGTGTGTGTGTGTACTCACCTAGTTGTGTTTGCGGGGGTTGAGCTCTGGCTCTTTGGTCCCGCCTCTCAACCGTGTGTGTGTGTGTAGCTAGGTACACGTGCTGGTAGGGCAGCCTCCAGCTCCTGGACCCGGCTCTCATGTTACAACGGCTCCCAGTGATTATTCTGATGCTCATATGATTCCTCTTAGATACACAGTGCCTACTTGCCCCGGTCCTGGGCCAGGTAAGTCCACTACGGGCTCACCATAGCCCGTGCTACTTGTCCCGCTCCTGTGTCGGGTAAGTCCACTTCGGGCTCACCATAGCCCGTGCTGTTGAAAATAACTCAGTGTTGGGAACGACTTGTTCAACTGTAAAAGTCGGTACCAGACCTTATCCGTCTGGTCACAGCTAAGTGAGCAGTGTCACAGTTAAGTGAACAGTGACACAGTTAAATGAACACTGTCACAGTTAAGTGCGCATAACACTGCATAAAATTACAGACCGAACAAGTTAAAACCTTCAGAATCCGAGCAACTGTAAATAATAACATGCATAAATATAACGATAAAAGCAACAATAATAGTAATATCATTAAAAAATAATTAAATATAAAATATTAAAATTAAATTATTATTAAAAACATTAAATATAAATCTAGGAGCTGGCTGGACCTGACCGTCACCTTCCAGGTCTGGCCGCAGACTAGGCTACCTGAGCCGGGGCTACGGTACGACAACTGCGGCGTTGCCGGGAACCTACCTGCTGCTGCTCCCTTGCCAGGTGTAATTAATTACTAGCTCTTACCTATACAAATGATGAGTAGTTGTGTTGTTATGAATAATAAGATGATGTGTAAACGCTTTTCAATACGCATAACGTAATCTCGTAGCGAAATGATCTCCAAAAATGCTCTCGTGAAGGACTGTAATGATTTTGTTCACACAATTATTTTGAAAATCAATAGTGTATGTGACACCCATTGTTGAGTATGCAGCCCCTGGCATGGAACCCTGTATGTGCAACCTACATGAGACGCACTTCTATGTATGCAGCCCTGGCATGGAACCCTCTATGTACAACCTACATGAGACGCACTTCTATGTATGCAGCCCCTGGTTTGGAACCCTCTATGTACAACCTACATGAGACGCACTTCCATGTATGCAGCCCCCAGCATGGAGTCCCCACATGAAAGAGCACAAGACAGTACTAGAAGATATATAGCTATGCAAGATAATGTTCTCCTAAGCTAAGAGGACCGAGCTATGAGGAAAGAAAAGAAACTGGACCTCAGTACATTGGAGTAGGAACGGTGGAGACATGGTAACTATATACTAGATTCTAGAGGGAGGAGCAGTAGAACGAGGGGACAGATGTAACCAGATAAAGAAATGAGTTACACCAGATACGGCAGGACTAAACTAAAAGGAAACACGGAGTAAATTAAACCCGACAATGCTAGAAACGATTGGGAATAAGAGGAGTGATAAGATAGAGAGAATGGGGGGGAGGAGGGGGGGAGATTGACATGCAAGTGAAGGGTTATTGCTTTAAGAGGACAAAAACCAACTGAAAAGGTGGAGCCCAGGAACTGAGCCTCGTACCCTCGACCTCTCCGTACCCCAATCCCCCTACAAGGCTTCCCCCCCCCACCCAACCACCTCCTTCCCTTTCACTTCCCCAACAGGTTCTCCCTTTCTTAACACCCCCCCCCCCCTCCCCCTAACACCCCCCCCCCCTTCCCCCAACATCCACCCAAGCCTTCTCCCTTACCCAAACCATCTTTACATACCTCCAAAAAAATACCAGCCATCCCCACTTCCCTCCCCACCCCCCACACCAAACCCCCCACCCCCCACCCCCGCCAAGCCATAACTTCTCCACACTACGGCAAAATTGACGGAACTCAATTGCCAACTCAAATAACGAGTAATGAAATCTTGTTTATACCTTATTGACTATAGCCAGGTGGGCGGGGAACTGTGGTAAAAGTGGAGGCTGTTTGTAATTGGCTGAGAGGACGGAGGGGGGGGGGGGGAGAGAGGGGATAAATTCTCCATTTACTACTTCTCTTGGAAGAGGTGGGAGAGGTAAGGAAAAACAAAAGAGGGAGAGGAAGGACGAGGTGGGTAAGCCCAGAGAGAGAGAGAGAGAGAGAGAGAGAGAGAGAGAGAGAGAGAGAGAGAGAGAGAGAGAGAGAGAGAGAGAGGTACAAGATAGCACCCTTGAAGAGTGAAGAGGAGCGAGTAACGTGAGTGAGCACTGAGCAGCAGGCAGCCTTGAGCACCGCAAGCACAAGACCTAAGGCAGCACTGCTCAGGAGGGCCGACGCGGTCAGCTGCAGGTAGGTAGACTCGTGCCTTGTGGCTCCAAGTGCTCTCCACCAAATTCAATCCATTTCTCTTGCTCTGTTTTCCGGTTATTTTGCATGTCTTAACACACACACACACACACACACACACACACACATACGGGACCAAAGAGCCAGAGCTCAACCCCCGCAAACACAACTAGGCGATTACACACACACACAACCGAGCGAACAACGGTTAGAAAGGCAGTGTCCAAGAGCTAAGCACAAACAGTAAATGCAAATACTTAACACACACATCTAGGCAAGTACGGTCATTCCTCGTCATAGCAGTAAAGTCAGCACAGAAACATCACCAGCTTTTAAAACAGCAAAATAGGCTTCAAGAATACCCAAAGAAATTAACACATACAAAAGATAGACAAATCTATACTGCGTTTGTAAATAGATTTGTGCTTGATATGAAGCAATACACTCTCATCAATCACATCCGACACACGATACTAAACGTTGTAGTTTAGGGAAGGGAAACAAAAGTACATCGGGGGCGCACGAGACAGAAGGAAGCCAGGCGGAAAACACAAACAAACTGGCTAGTAATTCATGAGAGGGTAATGTAGGGCGAGGCATTAGTCAACTGGGGCGGGACTGGTCAGTCAGGTGAGGCCCAACTCCGTCTTGCTGGACGCCTGGCACCTTTATTATCATCACATTCTCAACCTTTACTCTGCTTGGAATTCCAGAATCTCGTAAAATGGAAAATATTCCCGAAAATCTGGAACGCCGTTTCCAATTTAAAGAAATTCAGCAGTATTCTGAATTTCAAATAGGCTATTTTTTATAGTGATTTTTATTTTTATCATAAATTCGGCCAGTTTCGAGTACTCCTCCTCACGTGATGGGTGTGTGGTAGTTAAGGAAGACATGAAATTAATACACTACGAGAATGTCCAGAAAACAGATAATCATTGACAACTTCGGTGTTTTAAGTAGATATGTACAACTGTCGACCGGAGAGAGAGGCGGACCCCAGGAGCTGCAGCCCATAGTCCTCAAATACATATAAATATTTCGTCCACCTATTACCAAAAGTACTCAACATACAGTTGTCGTTTCCTGCGCATTTCTTTTTTTTCAGAACCAATCAACAATCGTCGTGGTCTATGATGTAATTTATTGCTTTACATGAGAGGAAAGTCTCCCTGTTTATACCAGGGAAGAACGGAAGAAAACAGGAAAGTGAGATCCAGTGAGCCTTGGCTTGCTGAACTTGAAGCCTATCGAGCTCTCGTACGATAGGCGTACGTACCACCACAATAGCCTACTGACTCATCAGCAAGTATATTTTAACCTAGAACATAGTCCAGGATTAAAGTATACTCTCAGTGTATTTACACTAAGAAACAGGATACACCATTCGGTGTATATATATATATATCACTATTAGCTGGAAACGCTGTGCATAATTCATAGTCTTAACAAAATACATATAATGCTGTACCAAGTATACAACGTACTATACTCAATGTATTATATAAATAAACATTATTATTATTATTATCAGTTGTTATAGCTAATCCTTGCTTGGAGCACAGGAATATATATACACCGAGAGTATACTATAGTCGTGGACTATGTTCAGGACTAAGATATACTTGCTGGTTTGTCACTGGTGTAATCTGGTGGCCTGAACCATCCAGGTGTTGACGAGTTCAAGACTAACAAACCAAACTGATGGGGAAATAAAGGTTACTCAAGCTGGTATACTGTCCCAATACTACTCTCCTAACTCCCCCCCCCCCCCCATCTTTGTGGGCCTACACTTAGGCCAACTCTCCCACCTTTATCTCCCACAGCTCGGTAGATATGGGTATCTTCCTGTGTTTCTTCCACGGCGTTATAGGAGTGACTGTTTTGTCCAAAAGCACACACACTGCGCCCACTATAGTGGCTGGTCGTGTAGCCAGCAGTCGTTGCTCGAGTTCTGACATTCACCTCAGCCGGCTAAATACATTTAGAACAGAAAATGTCCCCAGGTGTGTGCATATGAGGTGGAGATCTAGACGAGTTAATGAAACAGTACAGCAACATTTGGGAGGGTAGAAATAGCCTAAGCTACTCTATCATTCTGAGATGTATTTCTTTCTTGTCTCAATAAACATGAACTTGAACAGCAACATTGTCTACGATGACCTGCTTGTGATAGTAATAATCTACGAGTCTCCCCTTACATGTTCTCCTCTACCATAGAAAACATCGAAAGCCTATTCCTATTTTGTTTAATGGTTCCTACTGTTGAAGACAGGAAGCCTGATAGGCTTACCAAGCCCCCCCCTCCTCACCGTAGGGCAAAGACCAGGCACAAACCCTCCCCAGGATGCAACCCACAACAGTAGACTAACTCCCAGGTAACTATTTACCGTCAGGTGAACAGAGGCATCAGGTATGAGGCGCGTGCAGGGATGCCACGCTCGTCTCACCTAAATCAAGAGTTAAGGGAAGTGCACTACAGATCAGTAACACATCTAATAACTGACGTTTTAGAGAGAAATCAAAAACTTAACAGAGAGGAAATGTGGGATAAATATAGAAGCAACAATAAACAGTACTGAGAGCAGACCACCAACAGCAAGTATCGAAATAATCAGAAATCAAACAAGAATCAAGGTATACTTGGTGACGAAGAGAGGGCAGCGATGGGCGGAAAATAGGCGGCAAGTGTTGGCAAGTGGGCGGCAAGTGGGCGACAAGTGGGCGGCAAGTGGGCGGCAAGTGGGCGACAAGTAGGTGGAAAGTGGGCGGCAAGTGGGCGGCAAGTGGGCGACAAGTAGGTGGCAAGTGGGCGGCAAGTGGGCGGCAAGTAGGTGACTGAGATATAAAGAAAGAACTCGGGGCACTTCCGGCACGCCATCAAAACCCGGCCGAGGTTCCTTTGAACAATTTGGCTGTGGCGGGCGAGGCTGCCGGCCGCCCCCGGCCCACACATTCACTTATATATTGTGTCCTAAGTAACTATGTATGCCTTTCATCACTCATCTAATTCATCTATCTGTTCTGGCTAAATTGTTTACTCAAATCATACATATTATCATCATCATCTTGTTTATTATTAATTAAATGTTTCTCCGTTAAACGTTTAAATTTTACCGATGTATTCTCAGTTATAATATATTCTTCTGACTTTCTAAAATATACTTTAGTATATCCTTACGGTTAATAATGATGTTAACAACTATTTCTTTACTGTTGCTAATACTACAGATTCTACAAAATTGTAGCCTATGCCTGTTAAGTAATGTATATCATTGCTTATATTTCCCGAACATCTCACATATGGTAGTATACTTCTCACTTAGTATTAAGTTCATGCCCCAGTTATCCTTAAACAAATTGTATTGGAATTATTCTATGTTTTGCCCGAAAAGCTTCGCGTAGATTTTTTCCAGGCTTTAGGCTTCGTGTTAAATTCTAGCTCCCTATGCCTATAGTTGTTGTATTATTGTTATTATTAGTTATTGTTATTATTATAATAGCTCAGAAGCATCCTACAACCTTTTCACCACAAGCACGCTACAACCCTTCATAGCTCAAAAAGCCGATAAAAAATAATGTTGACCATTCTCAAGTCGATTGAGATCTCACAGTCGACTTGAGAATGGTCCAGGACGGACCGAAACGTCGTCGTCCCTTCACCTTCTAGTGTGTGGTCTGGTCAACACACTTCAGCCACGTTATTGTGACTCATCGCCGACAAAAATAATATATTTCCTCATAAACTCTATACAATCCCCAATCTAATTATACAACCTCATCTCGCCACACCCAAAATTACTCGCAACCTCCACCTCAGCATATTGCTCACAATCCCCCACACCATCACAACCCTCACAATCCCCCACACCATCACAACCCTCACAATCCCCCACACACACACTCACACTAATTTACTCCTTAGAAACCTTTCTCCACAAAACCCAGTCAGCCACACCACCCAATCATGCCCCACAGGACCCAATCATGCCCCACACCACCCAATCATCCCCCCACAGCACCCTTCCCCCTCCCCACACCCCCACAGCACCCAATCATCCCCCCACACCCCCAGGAACACGAGGAGAAGCGGAACACGACAGAGGCGGGCCTCTGGAGCACTGAGCCCCGCCCCCACACAACCATAAACCAAGACCTGCGTTTCTTAGGCCTTTCTAGCTTTTATTTGGCAACTCTGTGGGGAGGGGGGGGGGGTGTTTGTGTATGCTTTGTATGAGTAGCTCTGTGGGGGGGGGTGTTTGTGTGTGTATGTTTTGTATGAGTAGCTCTGTGTGGGGGGGGGGGGGGAGTGTTTGTGTATGTTTTGTATGAGTAGCTCTGTGTGGGGGGGGGGTGTTTGTGTGTGTTTTGTATGAGTAACTCTGTGGGGGGGGGAGTGTTTGTGTATGTTTTGTATGAGTAGCTCTGTGTGGGGGGGGGGGTGTTTGTGTGTGTTTTGTATGAGTAACTCTGTGGGGGGGGGAGTGTTTGTGTATGTTTTGTATGAGTAGCTCTGTGTGGGGGGGGGTGTTTGTGTGTGTTTTGTATGAGTAGCTCTGTGTGGGGGGGGAGTGTTTGTGTATGTTTTGTATGAGTAGCTCTGTGTGGGGGGGGGGGAGTGTTTGTGTGTGTTTTGTATGAGTAACTCTGTGGGGGGGGGAGTGTTTGTGTGTGTTTTGTATGAGTAACTCTGTGGGGGGGGGAGTGTTTGTGTGTGTTTTGTATGAGTAGCTCTGTGTGGGGGGGGGGGAGTGTTTGTGTGTGTTTTGTATGAGTAACTCTGTGGGGGGGGGGAGTGTTTGTGTGTGTTTTGTATGAGTAACTCTGTGGGGGGGGGGGGAGTGTTTGTGTGTGTTTTGTATGAGTAACTCTGTGGGGGGGGAGTGTTTGTGTGTGTTTTGTATGAGTAGCTCTGTGTGGGGGGGGGAGTGTTTGTGTGTGTTTTGTATGAGTAGCTCTGTGTGGGGGGGGGTGTTTGTGTATGTTTTGTATGAGTAACTCTGTGTGGGGGGGGGTGTTTGTGTATGTTTTGTATGAGTAACTCTGTGGGGGGGGGGTGTTTGTGTATGTTTTGTATGAGTAACTCTGTGGGGGGGGTGTTTGTGTATGTTTTGTATGAGTAACTCTGTGGGGGGGGGGGGTGTTTGTGTATGTTTTGTATGAGTAGCTCTGTGGGGGGGGGGTGTTTGTGTATGTTTTGTATGAGTAGCTCTGTGGGGGGGGGGTGTTTGTGTATGTTTTGTATGAGTAGCTCTGTGGGGGGGGGGTGTTTGTGTATGTTTTGTATGAGTAGCTCTGTGGGGGGGGGGTGTTTGTGTATGTTTTGTATGAGTAGCTCTGTGGGGGGGGGGTGTTTGTGTATGTTTTGTATGAGTAACTCTGTGGGGGGGGTGTTTGTGTATGTTTTGTATGAGTAACTCTGTGGGGGGGGGGTGTTTGTGTATGTTTTGTATGAGTAACTCTGTGGGGGGGGGGTGTTTGTGTATGTTTTGTATGAGTAACTCTGTGGGGGGGGGGGTGTTTGTCTATGTTTTGTATGAGTAACTCTGTGGGGGGGGGTGTTTGTGTATGTTTTGTATGAGTAGCTCTGTGGGGGGGGGGTGTTTGTGTATGTTTTGTATGAGTAGCTCTGTGTGGGGGGGGGGGGTGTTTGTGTATGTTTTGTATGAGTAGCTCTGTGAGTGTGTGAGGTATCTGCAGGTTACCTACACCCATAGCTAGGGATAATTAGTCGTGGGATTCTCTAATAACAATAGCCGGTTTGTGCTCTAAACCTTCCCCCCCCTCTCTGGTAGCAAAAATAATTATTTAAATTGTCTATTTACCTATTTTCTTTTATAAATATGATTTACAGCTTATGTAACTATAACTCATTGTCAAGAGCGCGCCAAGTGAAGAAACACTTTATATACAATTTGTTTACAAATAAGTTTTAAAAAATGGGAAACAAACATAATATACAATTACAGAAAACGGTTATGGTGGCTGGCGTTGTAGCTGACCGACCCGTCATTTCATCTAGCATGTCGCGTTTTCTATGGTATCTGCCAATCCGTTAAAAATGGGATGTATTAGTACACATTAAACCATCAGTAATATTAACGCTTTCTGTTCTTGGACCTCGATAGGTTAGGTGGGTTGCTTAGGTTCGTTCGTTGCAGGTTAGGCAAAAAGTTGTATTTTTTTTTTACCGAGAGGGGGGCAAGTGAAGAGACCGGGCCGGGGGAGGTTAGGAACCCGGTGAGCACTGGACGCTGAACCCCGATGTCGCAAGGTTTTGGGAATATGGGTCAGAAGGAAACATACAGCCCGTTCTTGCACTTGCTTACTGTCAATATTGGCTTATTTAATAAGTGCATATGTGACATACTAATTGATTGTGAATATTTTAGTTTACCTTGAAAAGCTTCATAGAAAACACCGACCTCACCTAACCTTCTTAGTATGTTAAGAAAAGCATCTTATTGCTTCTTATTTACAATTATTACTTAACCTATCACCGTTTGGCAAATTCAGGTTTAACTGTGGTTACCTTCAACGTTACTATGCCCCTTAGAAGTAGTACATGTGCCAATTAGTCCCTATTAGTGCAGTACTTCCAACTAACACTTCTTGGATCTAGAGTATGTGCTAAAAAAAACAGAAATATATTTTAAAATATATTTCTCTATTTATGTTAAATTTTTAAGAATTATAGAATGTATTCTTTATATAAGTTCTAACAAAAAAGAATTAGAGGGGGGTTGTGACGTATATGTATTGGTGAGGGGGTTGAGGCAGAGGGGACTTTCTCTTCAACTTCAGCATTTCCTCTCACCGACTTCTCTTCAGCTGTCCCCACTTCAAGGCTCGCCCCTTGGGCATCTTCTGTATTATTCGATTCGAGGCAGAGGGGAAGAAGTCGAGTACAGATGGCGTCCTTTGGGACCCCTCACACTGGGAAAGGAGATGCACTGACTCAAACACCGAGGTCGGACCAGACTTTGGAGAGGCAGGAGACTGAAGCACCCAGGACGAGGGCACCGTGGTGACGACATTTAAATTAATCCGGTGTAGGATAGGTCCGTGGGTGACGTACATGTTGTCCTTGTGCTTATGGTACAGGATGGACAGTTCCATTCTTGTCGCGAGAGCGAAGGGTGGTCATCACTGCAAGGAGTTGGTCGGCTCACGCACATATGGACTTAGTATTGCCGAACTCGCCACAAAGTGGGCAAAAGATCAAAGCGCTTGTGCAAGTTGGAGCACCATAGCTAAACCTCCAACATGTACTGCACTGGTGTAGTGGGAAGACATTCCTCAGCGGAATGTTTGACACACTTCCTTCCACCACCGAAGACAACCAAGGCTGGAAAGGCTTGACAAATATAATGTTAACACCACCAAGGGAGCTAGAACGTTTACTGTGCGAGTGAGTGTGCTCACCAGGACGAGGCCCAGCACTCTGGGCTCTGTGCTCTCCAAGCTGCAGAGCATCGCCCATTACACCCTCGGAGCGTAACCAAAGACATATGAGCAGCCCGATCAAGTACACATGTAAAGTGTGTACCAAGATCACGCCAGTTGTATAGCAATAATGGTTTTCAATACAACTTAAATCCATATTGACTCAATTCATATAGAACCTACTGGATTGAACCGGCAAGGCAGCAAGACGTAAAAAAGTTATCCCTACATTCAATAAAGGTTTAGAGAAAACCTAACAATGAAAACGAACTTGCAGGGTAACCTGCTTTAAAAGAATTGGTAACTAAAGACGGAGGGAAACAAAAATACAGGGAACAGGAAGGAAGAAAAGGCGAACAAGGCCGACGGAGAACACAACAAAGCCGTAAATAATCTGGGATAGACAGGGTGAAGGTAAAAATAATTACTCCTAATGGATCATGGTTGTGAGCCAAATAGGGCCGGATAGGTCAAAAGTTTGCTGAGAAGTCGATCGTGGGCCAACCCAAGTTGGGACGAATGCAAGCGAGTCCGGATGTTTTAGAGACTTTCTTAGTTATGTGTTGAATGTGGATGCTGAAGTTTAGTCTCTTGTCTAGGAATAGGCCAAGAAACTTGCCATCATTTTTATTACTGATGTTAATGTTGAATAATGAATATGAATATAATGAATAATTAATATATAATGAATGAATAATGAATAATGAAGAATGAATAATGAATGAATGAAAATAATAATGAATAATTAATGTTGTCTATCTGTAGCTGAATTGCATTCGAATTGAATTGTAGCTGAATTGAATTGCATTACATTCATTAATAATTCATCTTATCGGAGACAGGCAGTCTGTGTATATAATAATAATTTAATTCATTGTGTCGGAGTACAGGCAGCCAAAGTGTATTTATATATGTTATGGCCTATAGTGAGTTCCCCTTTGGTCGAATTTCTGACCCACACAACCTTGCCCTCCAGGAAGTAGCCCTATAACAAGGTGACTAAGTCATGGGTACTTATTTACTGCAGCCCATTCTCCTGTTTTGGTAGTACTTATAGTAACGATGAGGGGACGGCTAGGTGAACAGGTGCATTAGATGATAGAAAATGCCCCCCAACCATTTTTGTCCCGCCCGGAATTTTAACTAATTCTCAACTGAGTTTTTTTTTATTATTCGGGAAAAGTAGATACATAGATGATGAGTTACAAACATAATGTTGGATTTATAAAGTTAGTACATACAAAACAAGAAGACCCTACATACAGCATACAAGAAGTACATACTAGTGTATGTATGTAGTACATACATTGTATGCTAGTGCATACAAAACAAGAAGACCATACCAAAACAGTCAAGAAAGGCCCCGACTATACTACTGCAGCCCGTCCTCATATTTACACGGCAATTAAGGCTTATATCAAGGCTGAAGTGCTGAGCCCTTACCTGGCTGTAAGCTCACAGCAGCTGACTAACTCCACCTCGGCGTCTTCTGTACGAGGGAAACTTGAGGACGTGTCAGCGACAGCATGAATAAGAAATGCCCAGGCTGGCAGTCCCAGGCTGACAGTCCCAGGCTGACTGCCTGACAGCCTCCTGACCTCTGACCCTCAACACAACGCCTCCAGCCAGACCCAACACCATCTGAATCATCCGCTTCGAAACATTTTGAGCGTCTCGACACCTTCCTTTACTGAATAAATCCCCAAGGGCCGTGATGAGGGTTCTAACTTACGCCCTACCTTTACTGCTAGTGCCCCGGCACATGCACCCGCAGCCGACGCAACGTGAGGGTAAACAGAGCCATTAGGTGGAAGGAAACGTGTCCAACCACTTCTGTCCCGCCAGGAATTGGAGCCCAGAACTCCCGATTGTGAGTCAAGTCCGAAACGCTGTGCGTACTAGTGGCTTTACAGGAATTTAAACACAATGCTATGTATTCTCACAAACTCAATGTATCTTCTTGTATACATATAAATAAATAAAATAAAGAACAAACCCAAGTCTGCAGCAGACTTTATCCACCTACCCGATCAGAGTTCAGGTTTTCCAGGTGGTTAATATTTGCACTCTCCTCCACTAGTAGACTGAAGCTCTATCTACACCCTGAGAAAAGTATCCACCAATTTAGGGACTCAGGAGCTCACTAGACATCTTGTTAGAGAAGCTGTTCACTTGAGAGAGTTAAGCAAGTCCCAGCTGTGACTGGGTATACAAGTGACAGGATGAACAATCCAGCGGGTTTTCTTCCAATTGGGGAGTGTTGTACATGCTGCTATGGCGATGTGTCCACTCACAGGGTTGAAATTGAATTGAAATTGAAATAAGTCTATTGAGGTAAAATACACACAAAGGGATGAGGTAGCTCAAGCTATTCTCACCCCGTTCCTCACAGGATGAGTGACCAATAAACTCGCCCCTCGATGAGTTTTTTATTTTAATTTTAAAATTAAAAACAAATTAACCTTACCAAACACCCACAATTAACACAATATGGACTTTTCCCCAAACCCCAGGGTAAAAATTATTTACTTACATAATTATACAAGAAGATATAATGGTTTGTGAAAATACAGATTTTGATGAATAATACTGTCTTACAAAGGCTATATATGCTATATGCAAAGGCTACTATGCTATGTATTCTCACAATCCCAATGTACCTTCTTGTATATATATAAATAAATCAAATAAAAGCCACTATATATATATATATATATAACAGCCAAAGCGTTTCCACCCCGTCTTAAAGGTAGACTAGGAGCTCCTCAGGCACCACCAGCGACCTGTCTATATACTCCAATAACACCAAATGGCGGTCCATAAAGCTGTAAGGTGGCCCAAGATATTCCTCTTTGGAGACTCTATTACACAAGTAAGGGAAATAATGCCTCATATAGTTAGATTCTACTTGGACAAGCAGTTGGGGTAGATGGGTAGATGGTTGTCTGGGGTAGACGGGTAGACAGGTGGATGGTTGTCTAGGGTAGACGGGCAGACGGTGGTCTGGGGTAGACGGGTAGACGGTGGTCTGGGGTAGACAGGTGGATGGTTGTCTGGGGTAGATGGGCAGACGGTTGTCTGGGGTAGACAGGCGGACGGTTGTTTGGGGTAGATGGGTAGACGGTTGTCTGGGGTAGACGGATGGCCGGTTGTCGGGTAGATGGGTAGACGGGTGGATGGTTGTCTGGGGTAGCTAGGTAGACGGTTGTCTGGGGTAGACAGGTAAATGGTTGTCTGGGGTAGACAGGTGGATGGTTGTCTGGGGTAGACGGGTGGATGGTTGCCCGGGGTAGATTGATTTTTCAGCAGCTTAGTATGCAACTGGCCTCACAGGCCACAAGGGGTCCGTCTAATTACCACAGGCTACCACAAGCTACACAAAGCTTCCTGGCAGTACGTTAGTAATGAATAAATATGATATGTTAGGTTAGGCTGACCTAACCTGATCTAACCTGACCTAACCTAACCTAACTTAACCAAACCTAACCTAACCTAACCTAACCTAACCTAACCAAACCAAACCAAACCTAACCTAACCTAACCTAACCGACGCTTGGATCGTCGACTTGATTTGGCATCACCAGCTTTTTATTTTCGTCAAATCAAGCAGCAATCTGATAGCAGCAAAAATCTGCTATCAGAATGATAACTAACTCAGCTTTCAGACAACACTCAGCTCCCTTGTTTAAATCCCTAAACTTGCTAAATATTAACTCCCTCCACACATTCTCTTGTGTCAACTACATTTACAAAACCCTGTTCTTAAATGCAAACCATGCTCTGAAACTCTCCCTGGACAGATGTAATAGGACCCATTATCACCACACCAGAAATAAATATCTCTTTGATATCCCCAGGGTCAAACTTAATCTGTGTAAACACTCTATGCAAATTAAGGGACCTAGTTTATGGAACTCACTCCCTAGTGAATTGAAAAACTGTAAAACTTTTGCCTTATTTAAAAGCAAAACCAAAAAGTACCTAACTTCATCTTCTTAGTTTCCTACACTGAGCTTTAAATTTGCTCTGTACCTAGTGTTACCCAATCTCCTAATTTTTATGTAATTTCAAACAACCTTATGATTGTGTTCATTGCTGTCTTCTTTTATGTGCTAGCCATATGCTGTATTGTGACTACCAATTTTTGTCAACTACCATTCAAGCTGTCATTGCAATCAATCTTATATTGTTTCTGCTGTATTATGCCTACCAATTTTTTTGTCAACTACCATTCAAGCTGTCATTGCAATCAATCTTAGCTACCTATGTGCTTTAATATACTGTACCTACAATTTTCTCTCATCTTTTTTTTCATTTCATGTAATCTGTTATCATTTTTTGTCTATAATTTTGCAAGTATTTACCTCCTTAAAATTTTCTTAGATTAAGGACCTGCCCGAAACGCTGCGCGTGCTAGTGGCTTTACAAGACTGTAATTACCATATTTGTATCCTCACATTTTTTATGTACATTCTTGTATATGCATAAATAAATAAAATAAAATAAATAAATAAAATAAATTTCTTTATAAAAAGATACTTTTTCAGATTTAAATTATGTTTTTTCATGTTGTACATTTACCACCAACATTATAATGAGTAAATATATCATATTTATTCATTACTAACGTATTGCCAGGAAGCTTTGTGAAGCTTGTGTAGCTTGTGGTAATTAGACGGACCGGCCACAAGTGCATTGGCAGCTAAGGCTAAAGGCGTAACATCAGCCTAGGCTAGAGGTGTAAATGTCATTCTAGGCTAAATACATATCAGGTTAAAATTGCAAAAATATCAGCCTTAGCCAGGCCCATCCCATCAATCTTGACTAAAGGCGTAATGTCAATTTATCTAAATGTATAATGTCAGCCTATACCAGAAGTATAATGCTGGCCTAGCTTAAAGGATAATGTTAGGCTAGTCTTATGATGAAAGCATATCATCCTAGGATTATACTGAATGATCCAATTTATTGGTAGTAAAGTAGAAAAAGCACTACAAGAATATTTTAATAAAGCATTGCATATCTTTCTCAATTCTCTTTCAATATACTGGTACTGTACTGTATCTGAATTTAACTGAGGCTCACCATAGCTGTAATGACCTCAATGGATGCAGGAAGCCAGTGGCTTATGTGAGGCTTGCCAGTTTTTCTCTGGATTTTTTCCAACTGGATTTTGTACTGAAATATGTCTTGGCATTTATGCCATTTATTATTTCTATGAATAAGCATATGGTAGTTTCCGAAAAAAAAAGAGTGCCTGCGATTGCAATAAATTGCACAGTGGGATTGTAAAGACATTCAAATTATTCAAATCAAGCCTGAATAAGTACCTAGAGAACCTGTACCTAACTAAAGGGTTGTAAATACAGTACAATACTACCAGAAATTTAGCTAAATATCCCCTGTTGCTAACTGTAAATAGTAAGTGTGGGTTATTGTAATCTATCCACCACTGCCCACTGGATTGGGGACAGTGTGTAGGATAAAATATCAGTTGTGACACTAGCTCTCCACATATTATATTATTTAATTATTATTTATTTATTTATTTACAAGTTGCTTAGCTTAGAGACTGTACTGTACTTGTGGTTGGTCTCGAACCCATTGATGATATAAAAATATACCGGGTACATTAAATTTTGTAACTATATTATCAAGACTGTAACTTGCTTAGCTAAGTGAATTATTTGATCCTATTCAGAAAATTCTGAATAGGTAAAACCTAAGAACTGTAATTTAAATGTAAAGTTGTATACAGTATAGTACTGTATAAGTTCTTAAGTTAAAAATACCAGTGATTTAAAAGGTCAAATGTAACTCATACACTGAGCAACGGCTTCGAGCTCAACAAGCCACAATGTAGGACAGAAAACAGGAGATGCTTTTTCACCACAGGGTTGTAAGATCTTAGTACCGCTTACTTGCCAAACCAATAACTGCCAAGACTATATACTGTATTGCACTTCAAAATCCAGCTGGAAAAAATCGTCAGGAAAAATAGAGGGACCTTTGACAAGCCACTGGTTTCCTGTTTCCATCAAGGCCACAAGAGAAATGGTGGCCTCAGGTAAATTCAGGTAAGTTCCTTGCTAATGTTTGCACAAATCAAATTATCTTACAATAAAGTATTGATTATCATTGTTCAAGTCTGGAAGCTTGTCAAGTTCATTGAGTTCCCTCAATCTAAGGAAAAAGTTGTCTGCACACACCACACACACTGATGCTGGCAATATATTGATCCACTGAATGATTTGAGCCTCATCCACTGCATCAAATCATTACCTTGTAGTTATAAAGTATTGTAATATATTTTCTTTTCATTTCACACAGTTCTTGTGATCATAAATAAATAAAATCCAAAATGCTATGCACACTAGGGGCTTTGCAAGAATGTAATTCAGTACCAACATGTTATATATGATTATACAGTACAGTATATGACTTTTTAAGCATTTTAAATAAAATAATACAATTTGCGTTATTCTTAATTCGTCTCAACTGTCCTCCCTTCTGCTAACCATTTTTGTTGGTAGGCTTCACCTTGTATAGGTAAATTTCTTTATTAACCATAATAATATAGTGTACAGTATTGAGAAAATGGTGATTTTTTTTATATATTTATAGTTTTGAAATCTAATCCATTTTTCCCATGTAATGTAAATTTTGCTCTGCATAAATTCATTATGTGAGAATTTCCAGATAGGCTATGAAGGCCTAGCTCATGGGCAAATTGAGGGTTAATAGTACTTTATACTTTATTTGGTGCCAGTTTTCTCATTATGCTCTGAGGGTGAGCTTGCATCAGAAGGTGCAATGTGGCAGGGAAAGTGCCTGCAACAAGGCGACTATTATTAACTATTAACAGTGTTATGTATAAATCTGGAGCTTAGAATTACTGTATACATTTCTGTACAGTTCCCCTAATGTCATCACAGTTTTAATGATATCTCGGAAGTTCAATTCAAATCACACATAAAAATCTACTTGCATTTTTCTTTTAAAGATTGATTTTTTTGAGAAATTGAGAAAGTGATTGAGAAAGATTTTAAAGATTGGTGCTACATAGCCTTCCCGGTTTGGTGCCTTCTATTGATAATTACTTTACTTTTCTTTTAAAGTTCATCACAGTTTTGCGTCCATACTAATATGGACAAAAGTGTGGGTTGTCGCCTGTCTAATGATACTTGCAGTTTTGTTTCAGTGCCGAAGGATACTGGGGAGGTCTAATAGCAGATCATTTTCAAAGGTAAGAGAAGTGACTTCTGCAAATCAGCCTATAAAAGATTGACCCCCTGTATTCCTAGTTGGCTTAAAAAGGAAAGGGAAAGAGTGGAATTGTGAGGGAATGAGCAAAGATGTGCAGGAGTTGTGGTGGATAATAATGAGAAGACTGCTAGGAAAACATTAAATGTCAGGTAAAGGTAAAGTACAGAAATGATGTGGAGAAAGTGCCAATCTTGTATAACTATACAGTATAGCACTGGGAAGGAATATAAGGACAAGGAGATGGAAGATGAGGATGGAGTGAAGCAACATTGCCCATATGCAGGCGATGAGTCACAATAACGTGGCTGAAGTATGTTGACCAGACCACACACTAGAAGTTGAAGGGACGACGACGTTTCGGTCCGTCCTGGACCATTCTCAAGTCGATTATGATAAGGAGGTAGGGACAGGCAATAAATAGGCAAGAGAGAGCTGAGGAGGAAAGTAAGGTGTAGGGGATAGTAGTAATAATGAGAACTGCAGAAGGCCTATTGGCCCATACGAGGCAGCTCCTGTTATTACTATCTTACTATTGTTATTACTATCTTATTACTATATTACTATCTCCTTCGGTGGTTATAACAGGAGCTGCCTCGTATGGGCCAATAGGCCTTCTGCAGTTCTCATTATTACTACTATCCCCTACACCTTACTTTCCTCCTCAGCTCTCTCTTGCCTATTTATTGCCTGTCCCTACCTCCTTATCATAATCGACTTGAGAATGGTCCAGGACGGACCGAAACGTCGTCGTCCCTTCAACTTCTAGTGTGTGGTCTGGTCAACATTGCCCATCTACTTGAACCGCTAGAGAACAAATTTAGACTGCAAAAGCAAGTTCATTTTAGTAGCATTTTAAGCATTATGTAAAAGAAATCAGACATTAAGTATTTTTATTTTATTTTTTGTTTTTGATATGTACAAGACTGTAGGTGACCGAGTAGGCCAACTGGTAAGTACACTAATGAAAATGTTTCATAGACAGTCACCTGAGATGCCAAGGAAGACTTTTAAGAGGCTTTGTGTTTGCGTGCGTGAAAGAATCTTATGCTAGTTATTCCAAGAAGGACTCGATGTTCTCCAGTATTCCCTAGTATCGGTATAACCTTATCACGGCTGATCTTTCCTTAGGACGAAACTTAGATAAGATAGTTCAGAAATTGTATACCTTTACTCCAGTATCAAAGTAAGACAACTATATTCATATTTCTGAAATACACACTTACAAATACTCACTGGCAAAAATTGTATTAGCAAATATTTCTCCAACAGGCGAGCAGATGTAGTTGCTCGAGGGTTCTCGGGCTACAATACTCGTCAGTGCCGAGCACTTTTGCCATATGTAGCAAGTGACCTCAAAGAAGTTGCGGGAGCTACAATATTCCTCGGAGCTAATGATGCCAGTGAGTCAGTAAATACACAGCAATATGTACCTCTACACGAGTATGTGCAGAATATGAAGGATATTGTCGCACATTTTCAGGTAGGTCATTGGAAGTTTTACATTACGCTAATTTATCTGTGTTATTCTGAAATGTGTCACAATTGAAAATTACAGTAATGTTGTTATTAAAACAAATTATGGTATTTTATCAGTTGTATTTTTCAAATGTGTCACATGGAAAATACAGTACAGTGATATTAGTGTTAATGAACATTTTGGTAATAGATTTAACTGTCACACAGTACATGCCACATTTTGGTCTCAGATGGTGGCTTCAATTTCAGTATTGTCTTTTTCTTGCAGACCTATCCTTTTCTTTCCTCAAAATTGTACACGAGTTGTCTGTTTCATGAGGAATATAGGGGGTGCCTTTCATTTTTACACCTAACATTGTACCCATGCTGTTCTGGAGTTTATTACATGTCTGTGCTGTTATTGCACACCTGTGTCCTCATTACACATCCATGTCTATTTCACACCTATGTCCTTATATTATATACCTGATATAAATTGTGCCAAATGGTCCCATTCAGCCCAGGGGTTCTCTCATGCTTGTGAGACGAATGTGCTGATCTTGATAAAACAGGGTTATTCGTTGTTGTGACTTAAGATATGCAAATAAATTGTGAATAATTTGTCACTATACATAGGCAAAATAGATTGTACTTATTGCATGAGCATGCCAAGATAATATATATTAGGTTTTTTTGGTATTCAAAATATACGCCAAAATGATATTACAGTTCTGTACTGTATGGCATACTGAATCAGAGAATAACACATTTTAATATTAATGTACAGCACCTTTTCCTTGCACTGGATTAAGTAACACTGTATTGTTCATTAGACATTTTCTACATTCATACAGCCATTTTTCAGACTTTTATAATTGATTAAACATACAGTAGTACAGATAAAGATGCCAAAGATAATTTGTATTACAGTAGTGGAAATGACTTCAGTAACAAATTATTACATTCTCATTTTGTTAACAGAAAGATGGAGTTGATCCCATTGTAATAACCCCACCAGCTCTGGATGGTGATGCCTGGCTGAGAAACTGTAAAGAAAGTGGCCGTGTCTACACGAAGGACGAGGAGCTTACTGCCAAGTATGCACAGGCTTGCTCTAATGCTGCTGCTGATATGAAGGTTCCTTGTATTGATCTTCATACAGCCATGATCAATCAGGTGAGATTTGTGTTGCAAGATAAAAGGCATTCAGTGATGAAAACTCTCTTTCTGTTTAGAGATTAGCTAAGTGAGTTGGCCTAGTAGCATAAAATTACTTGCTTACTTCAGAGGTGCTTACTCTAACACAAAAATTCTGTACAGAAATCTTTGTAAAAAAAATCAAGCATTGAGTATTATAAAACACCACTTTCTGGTAGGCTAGAGGTCCCTTTGGTAGTCAGCTTTCATTTTTCCTGTCCAACCAAAGATACCTACTCTGAGGGGTTCCTTCTCTACAAGCTTACTCCTCCTGCGTCACATTGCCTCTGGGTAGTGCCGCAACTTGTTTTTCACTTTGAGACCTGTTGAGTGTAGTTGTTAGCTGTGTGTTGTCTAACATACTACACTTATGCCTAGCATGGTCGGGAGCGAAGGGAGCCGGTCGGCCGAACGGACAGCACACTGGACTTGTGATCCTGTGGTCCCGGGTTCGATCCCGGGCGCCGGCGAGAAACAATGGGCAGAGTTTCTTTCACCCTATGCCCCTGTTACCTAGCAGTAAAATAGGTACCTGGGTGTTAGTCAGCTGTCACGGGCTGCTTCCTGGGGGTGGAGGCCTGGTCGAGGACCGGGCCGCGGGGACACTAAAAGCCCCGAAATCATCTCAAGATAACCTCAAGAAGCACTGCTCCTTCTGAGTGTTGGAGCTGTACATGTTTGCTAAGGGTGCATTTGGTTCCCATAAGTGGTGGTTCTTACCCGTGGCTGCTTACACCTCTTACCCCAGATATTTATTGTCAGGGTTTGAGTTTTTTAGCCATGACTTTTTTTTTCTCACACTTGGCACACCTGCCAGTCTGCACGATGGTCTAGGTGGCTGGTTTTATACTTCCCTGTCTTGTTTACATCCCAGGTGGGTTGTTTTAGCTTATCTCTTTTGCTATAACTTGACTGATTTACACGTAATATCCACCATATTTCCAACTGTTGATTAAGGGCTGCCCTCTTCTTCTCCCAGAGGGCTACTACTGGCCTGTGCCCTATGGCACCGGAGTTTGGCCTTAACCTTTGTGGCTATCACTGTTATCTCTAGATTGTGTAGAGGGAAGGGAACTATCAGGAGAAAGCACCAAGTCATTACGATTGTATAGCACTTAGAAGGAATCGGGATAAGGATTTAGGATGGGACGAGGGATATACATTGTGTAGAGGTAGCCTGGTCTTTTTTTTTTAATGTTACTTATGAATGAAAGAGACACTGGAAAATAATTTCTTATGATCTTGTCAAGCACTATTGTCAGTAGGTCATTCATTGACTCTTCTAAACAAAATATTTAATAGCTGCTTAAATTATGCAAGTCATAATGACTGCTTTGTGATGTATAGTGATGAAACTCATGCTTGTTTTACATATAGTAGATTAAATCAATAGGCTACTTAGTACTTTCATTAAAATATGCTCTGGGACTATATACAAATATACTTTCACTGAATTCTCAATTTTTTTTTTTTCTGTTTGGATTTTCATCAGGAGGATTGGCAGAGCCTTTTGTGTGATGGTCTTCACCTCTCCCGTAGAGGGTCGGAATTACTGGCCTCTTTGCTAGTTCCGGCTCTGGAGAAACAGCTTGTAAAACATCTTCCCTCAGAACCTCTCTTGCCTCTATGGGATGAGATTGATGGTGAAAACCCATCAAACTCATTTCTTGAATGGTACAATAAAAACAAATTAGCTTGAAAATTTGTCCACATTTAATTAAATACAGTTGAACCTTGAATTTATGTAGGCAAAATCTATGTGGTAAATTTAATGAGACAATAACATACAGTAATTTATTGTTACTACTTGAGCATATGTTGTTTGTACTGTGCTGAGACTTGCCAGTACTGTGCTAATTATGTAATCTATTCTTCCTTGGTGTCAATATACATTGTTGTAGTTTAATCATGTGGACCAATAACAGATGGAAGGCTGAAAATTAAAAAGATACTTTTCATTCAGTGGAGGTGAGTTTGGCCTGTTATTCTGAAAATAGATATAAGAATACATCTCGATATCAATTTGATTGGGTTCCCATGAATTTTAGTTTAAAATAAAAAAAAAAGCAGAGCTATTGGTTATTGGAAAATCTATAGGCCTCAAAAAAAATTGTATGGGTTGATTTAATTTTAAGAGTGCAAAGTTCTGCTCAAAGCAGATATTGGCCCATATCTCAAAATATTCATTTACTCCAATTAATAAGAAAAATAGTTTAGGGTGTGGGAAGACTAATGGGTTTATATTGAAAAATTCATATGGTTGGTTTTTATTTTCAAAATGGTGAATTTTGTTCAGTAGAGAATGATCGACCATTACTCTGGCTTTGGGCATGGAAAAATACTGTATTGAAAAGTTTCTTATTTGTGTATTGTATTAATAAACTTAAAAATTTGTCAATACAGTACAATACATGTAAAAAATAAAAAATGTACGTACTGTACAGTAATAACATTTTTGGTTTGGTAGGCATCCTATTTTTCGATAATTTTAGCCAAGATCTATGTTGTATGTCGTAGAACATCTTCACATACAATTGAGGTAATTTTCCAAGACCATTGTGATATGTTAGGATTCATTGTTACATACAATTAGACATTTGTAATGTTTTAATTACATTAAAAATTGCATATTTTAATTGTTATAATGCAGGACGAGCGTGTGTCTTACTTTCCGACCGCCCCTCGCGGTCACCTGTCCCTCAATAGAATTCTTGGTGACGGATACTTTTGATATCGTTCGCCTTATGCGTTTTTGTACTCGTATTGGCATCCTTGGTGATATTTAGCACCCTCTGATTATTTTGTGCATTTGATGGTGCTACATAGCCTTCCCGGTTTGGTGCCTTCTTTTGATAATTACTTACTTACTTAAATGTTATAAAAGAATCTTGGCTCATAGCCTATCCAGTAATTCCCATGGGAACTCATAGCTATTGTTTTTGGGCTAAACTAGTGTTTATGGGTGTAGTGTGTGTGCAAATTGAGGACTCCTCATTGTCCTGCCATACTTGGTGGGCAGCTATATTTTCCTACCTTAATGCAAATTTAAATTTAAAATAAATGCATTGTATTTTTAGGAAAGGCAAGTTATTGTACTCTTGCATATGCAAGATATTGTATTCCATTTTCACTGAAGGATGCTACATAGCCTTCCCGGCTTAGTGCCTTCTTTGATAATTACTTTCACTGAAGGATATATAAGATTCAGTGTAAAAGATCTAGGATATATTTGTTACACTCAACCCACACATGAAATGAACGGAAAGTGATGATGTTTCGGTCTGTCCTGGACCATCATCGAGTTAGGTTTCAATTCAATAAAGGTCCAAGATGGACCGGAATACCACACTCCTTTCATTTTATGCAGGTTGGGTTATTTTTCAGCCACAGTGTTGTGACTGTACAAACATTAGTTAACAATGGATGTAGAAGTTTTTTTAATATATGTAATGTGATGTTATATGTGTACTGTGATATAATAAACAAAATAAAGAAAACTGTTGAAGGCTTTGTGAAATAAGAGTACTTTTAGTCAATCATGGTCCAGTCTGTAGTGTACGTGCTCGAGAAACTCAAAGATGCGACTTTGATCCCATGGTACAGCTTTAGTATTTTCTCATGTATCACATTCTTGTGATTTCTTTGTGCACAACTGAGTTCAGAGATGAAAAACATCACTACCAACACCTGAGTGTGGGAGGGTAATATTGACAGGAGCATGTGATGGGGGAGGGGGGGGTGGACATCACTATTGACAACCGAGTATAGGTAGGTAATGTTGACAGCAGGTGAGAGTTGGAGAACATCACTACCAACACCTGCGTGGGGACTGATATCTCATAAAACTTAGTGTGTCGTGGTGTCTTTCAAATTCGTGCAAGTCAAGTACAGTATTACTTTGGTCGAAACAGCTGTAACAAAAATATTTTTTTTTAAGGGGTGCATAAAATGAACAATAAATATCCAACATTAATACCAGTAAAGCAAAATTGGAACAACTCATCTAACAAAACAATGTTACAATGGCAGGAGCTGGGCGCCTGACAGCTGGGTGGACAACGCTTCGGATTTGTAGTCCCGAGGTTCCGGGTTCGATTCCCGGTGGAGGCGGAGACAAATGGGCAAAATGTTTCTTTCATCCTGATGCCCCTGTTACCTAGCAGTAAATAGGTACCTGGGAGTTAGACAGCTGCTACGAGCTGCTTCCTGGGGGGTGTGTAACAAATAGGAGGCCTGGTCGAAGACCGGCCCACGGGGACGCTAAGCCCCGAAATCATCTCAAGATAACCTATATATACACTATACTACGTAGCAACCATGACAAAATATACATAAGTGAAACAGCAAAGAATATGATGCAAGGATTTATAAATGTATTATCCTGGTGGCTGTATAAATAACACCAACAATGCCTTTATCATGTAACACTAAGTGTTACATGATACCCATCAACTTTACAGTTGCCAAACTCCTCACTAAATAAAACTGCATTAATAAACATATTAGTCTGAAGTTACCAAATGCTACATCATCACTGAACAAAATCAAGGAAAATCAATAGTTGCTATACTCCTTTGGCAAAATTACAGTAGTAAACCTGGAGGGGACTCCGGAAGTTTAGTCTACTCCCCGAGCCCAACCTGACTCCAGTAAGTAATTATTTATCAAAACCCGGACCCCAGTAGTGTAATATATAAATCTTAAAATGTTTAATCTCTTGTCTCGCTGCACCTTCACTATCCTGACTATTTCCCCTCCATGATTTCTTGTTTATAAGATGTAGTTGATTTCTCTCAGGAGTTGAGAAAACCCTTCCAGACCAAATATTGTCTACAAGCAGTGTAGTCTCCTCTCACATTGGTGCTTCCCTATAAGAAAGTGTAATTGTCTACACTAATCATACTTATCTTTTTTATTATGCAAAATCTACAGTATTTAAATAAAGAATAAGTATACTGGCCACAAATTTGTATTGTTTAGATTAGTTTTTAAAATCTTTGACCAATGACTAGAAATTAGAGGGTCCTGGAAGTAGTCAGGTTTTTCTCCACTCTCAATCAAGAATTTTGAGTTTAAATCCCGGGCGGGACAGAAACGATTGGGTACATTTCCCTATTACCTAATGCACCTGTTCACCTAACAGTAAGTAGGTACCCAGGAGTTACTCAGCTTGTTGTGGGGTTGCATCCTGGGCTAGGGTCATTAATTCGACCTTCGGGGAGGGAGACCTCGATATAAGCCTAACGTGTATCAATACACTCAGGCTGCCTGTCCCCCGACACAATGAATTATTATAATTAAATTGTACTTGGTATTATGACATTATTATTAAGAGGCAAGGAAGTAACCCTTGAAATATAATGGTGAACTCTTCCATTAATTTTAAATATAGTGGGTGTATTTTATTAAAAATAATAATGATTTATTAAGAATTTCCCTTCAACCTTCCATCATAATTATATAATTAAGGTACACTGATAGTGTACCTTAATTATATATCCTCTTTTACCCAGGTGTACACATGTGTATGTACAACATTTAATAAGCTGCAACATCATGTTTACACATCTGTAAGTACAATATTTAATACAATGCACATTGTGTACAAGTGTCTGTATGTACAACATATATACACTGCTTGCTCCGAGAATACGACAATAGTGTAACAATACAAAATACTAAGGAGGTGTTCAGGTATGAACACATTTACAATTTATGGAAGAAGGAGGAAGGGGAATGCACCAAGCCATTATATAGCACTGGGAAGGAGTCAGAATAAGCAGTTGGAATGGGACAGGGGAAAGAAATGGCCCCCAACCACTTAGAAGGACGGAGACTGAATGCCAACCTGCGTAACCGAGACCGTTGTTCTACCATCCAGCCCAAGTTTTTGGGATGGAAGTGTGTCCCAGTGAAGTGAACAGAGCTTGCAGTTACTGAAATATATAATGTACTGAGGGAAAAGAATTGGGGGTTATCTGTCTTTAAATGGCTGCTAACCTCTGCCCTCGTGGCTAGTTGTTATACAGTACAGGCATACCTCAGTTTAAGAGTTTAATTGGTTCCTGGAGACGCCTCGTATTCCGAAAACTCGCATTCCGAAGCTAATTTCCCCATAAGAAATAAAGGGAAATGAATTAATCCGTTCCTGACTACCCCAAAAACCCCACATCAAACTAAATTTTTATACCTAATTCATCTAAATAAACCTACAAAACTATGTTCAAGTTAGTATGTACTTACCTTGCTGTTGATTGCTGTAGGCGTATGGAAGATGGTGAGGAGGTGGGAGGAAGAGAGGAGTTACTGTTTGGAAGGGGAGTCCCCTTCCATTATCACATCAGGCAGTGAGGACTTCACTGGTATGCACACTCTGGCACATTTTGCCTGCATACCACTAGGACTTGTTTGTTTTACTAAGAATTTGTCTAATGACACTTGTTTTTCCCTACATTTTAACACTTGTCTGTAGTAAGACATCACATTATCATTTAAAAGGTCAATGCAACGGCCTGCTACAGCTTTATCTGGGTGAGTTTTTTCAACAAAACTTTGCAGTTCTTCCCATACTTCACACATTTTCTTAATCAAGAAGGGACATCCTCTACTGCCTCTACTCACAGCTATTTTCTTAGGTCGAACCTTACCAATGGCTTTCTTGAGACCCATGGCAAGATATATAATGACAACTTTTATGCTCAAATGGCCAAAAAACCGATAAAAAACTGTAAATCCTTGTGAAAAATTCAGGTGGGATAGTCACTGGACACGAGACACTGGTAAACTGAGGCGCGATCGTCATGCCACCACGCGCCAGTCGGCCTGTACACGTATCAACAAACTCGCGTCCCGAGGTAACCCTCGCCTTCCGAGACATATTTTTGGAGTAAATCCTGCTCGTCTTCCGAAAAACTCGCATACAGGGACACTCGCATTCCGAGGTACCACTGTACTCTATTGAAATACATATTTATTAAATGCCTTTCATTATTAAGAGGGCCACTTTAATTATTTTTCCGACTTCCACATGCAGTTTGGATATAATGCAGAAAACCTGCTGCTAATTGCTTACACTAAGGAAGAATGAGTAGAACAGAACAAAATTACAGAATAATTGTATTAAAACAGTAAAAATGGGAATTATTATTTGGATAAAAGGGATAATTCGTGATAATTAGATGAGCAAGAGGTGATGCAGAAGTGAACAAGAGTTGGTGAGAACATGTCGTGAGAGTGAGGTGATGGGAGTGCTTGCCTGAGTAACTTGTGAGGTGTGAGGCAGTACAAGCTTGGGTCCCAGTGTTGCAACTTTAGGTAATATGTCATAACTGGTCTAGTACCTTGGTCTTATCTTTTAAGTGTTCTTCACTAAATATTATGCTAATACACAATATTTTAGTAAATTTATTTATTAACAAATTAAATATTTAAATAATTTGCACATAACAGCACAAAAAATTAGTATGTATTTAATTGCATATATAACTTATACATATAGTGTACATATATATATACATATTATATATATACATATTATATATATATATATATATATATATATATATATATATATATATATATATATATATATATATATATATATATATATATATATATATATATATGTCGTACCTAGTAGCCAGAACTCACTTCTCAGCCTACTATGCAAGGCCCGATTTGCCTAATAAGCCAAGTTTTCATGAATTAATATATTTTCCCTATTATTTTTCTTATGAAATGATAAAGCTAGCCATTTCATTATGTATGAGGTAAATTTTTTTATATTGGTGTTAAAATTAACGTAGATATATGACCGAACCTAACCAACCCTACCTAACCTAACCTAACCTATCTTTATAGGTTAGGTTAGGTTAGGTAGCTGAAAAAGGTAAGTTAGGTTAGGTAGTCGAAAAACAATTAATTCATGAAAACTTGGCTTATTAGACAAATCGGGCCTTGCATAGTAGGCCGAGAAGTGAGTTCTGGCTACTAGGTACGACATATATATATATATATATATATATATATATGCCTATACTTGCATAAACCACAAGTGAAGATTAAATAATCTTTGGACAACACCCACCAGTGGGACTCGAACCCAGAAAGCACAACTACCTTCCAGTAGCAGGCATAACTAGTATGCTTTAACCCACTACACCATCAGACCTTTCAAAAGAAGTAGATAGTTCGAGATATAAATCTCGAGCTATATATCGAGGTATACCTCGAACTATCTACTTCTTTTGAAAGGTCTGATGGTGTAGTGGGTTAAAGCATACTAGTTATGCCTGCTACTGGAAGGTAGTTGTGCTTTCTGGGTTCGAGTCCCACTGGTGGGTGTTGTCCAAAGATTATTTATATATATATATATATAATATATATATATATATATATATATATATATATATATATATATATATATATATATATATATATATATATATATATATATATATATATATATATTGTACGTTCATCTCTTATTTAAAGTACATTGCTTTTTGCTTGTTTTTTACATATATTTATATTATTTATATAATAAATACAGTACTGCAAATGAAATTAAGAATGAATGCACAGGAGAAACTTCTGGGGTGACTGTGTATGCATTCATCGTCGTAATACACTTTAGTTTCCTCCCCTAGTACCATATTCATCTAGTCTAGTCTTCATTTTCTTTTAGATCATCTTCTATTTGTTCTGTGTCTTCACTGGCTTTCTCAGTTTCATCTATTACCTTCTGCGATGCCTCGATATACCGAGTGTGTCTCTGAACATACTGTAGTTCTAAAGCCAAGTTTTGCTTGGTGTCAATCTCCATCTAAAAGAAAACAACATTCATTACAAGATCCAAAGTACTGTACTATGTTTATGTAATACTGTACTATATACTAATATTTATGATATACAGTACACAAGTACAAATACAGTATACAAGTACTCTTTATTTTCTTCTCCAAGGCTATGGGTCCCTACACTTGCACCAGAGGTGGTACACAAGTATTTATGAATAAAAATAAAGGTTTTAATAAACAGCAAATAAAACTCAGGCCTATGATGGACAAGATTATAAAATCTGAACACACAAAATATAGGACTAAATTAGAATCTTTATAAATGCATAATTTTCATAATTAAAAAAAAATACAGTTGAACAGCAATATGGTCAACTGGACATATAGTCCAGTTGACCATATTGTATAATACTGTACAGTATATACAAGCTTCGAGAAAGTTTTTGACAGATGTGACCATGGTGTAACTGCACACAAAAATGTGCATGAAGGAAATAACTTTACTGGCAAAGTAGAAAGATGGATCTTTAATTTGACAACAAAGAGAAATCGAAGAGTAATAGTCAACAAAGTAAAATTCAGATCGTCTACTCTGAAAAGCTCAGTTGGAGATGTTACAACTACACAGCAATTTCTGAATACCTGTAAAATAGTACAAAATGAAGGAAAATCTACATCACCTTAACTCTTGCATTGTCAATTGCTTGTTGCGCTGCAGATGCTGTAAACTCCACCCCACTCATGAAAGCCGTCATGGCTGCATTCTCTAGTGTAGTGTATGCATAAGTCATCAACATATTCAAGTCCTGTATAATGAAGATAACAATGAGTAAGAATTATGGATGAAGATAAAAAATAGGGATTGATTCTAAAAAGTAGATACTGTACCTGCAAATATATATATATATACTATACAAAAATGTAGTGCAGCTACAAATTATTTATGCTGAGGTTTGCAGAGGTAGATCTGAAGTACTGTACTGTATTACCTATTTGTTAATGTGACAGTGAAGTATTTTCTTGTATATATGGCATGGTAACAAACCCTGAATGGTATGGTACTATTGCACTTGACCTCATCATGGTGAGAATGGGCCTACTATATATTAATATCCTCAAGCATCCTTAGTTTGAATATGCAGGCACATTGTGCCAGTCAATCAGAAAGATGGCTGACATCGTCAGTAATCTACGATTAAAGGAGACATTGTGTGTGTATCCTAGTAGCATCGGTTCAGTTCCACTTCCTGGAGAGAACCCAGTTGCTTGGGCCAAAGCACAAGCTTCCTGCAGCTTCTCTCTCTTGTTGAGCATCATCACCATCAATGAACAGTTGTTATTTCATTTCAATTGTGTCACCCACTGATCTTTCTATCCCTGTTAAGTCCCCTATAATTAATGAGCATTTAAATAGGTAGAAGAAGATCAATTGTTGATAAAGTGTTACTTGACTAAATGCTGTTCCATCAGCTCTTATCCCCTCTCTTGACAGTTTATTTTCTAAAAATCACCACCACCTTTATCGCTTCCAGCTTTCCCTTGCCATCCTGAAAACTAACAACTCTATTGTTATCCTTCTTTCCGACAAAGGCAATTCGGTGATTGTCCTTGACAATGTGGACTACCTTCCGGAAAGCTGATGTTTTGCTCACAGATTCCTACACATATGATTGTCTGACTTCCAACCCTTTGGATCGCCTTAAAATTTCCTTCAATCAGTACTGCACTCATTATTTAATCCCACCAACCACACACACCTTGCACGGGGTGTGTGGTTGAGACATCTCCCGTCACGCAGGGTGCAGTCGCACCTCCACAGATCTCCAGTATTTGCTCTGATACTGGTAATGGCTCAAAAGGGCCACCACTTACGGGCTATTCATGCCCGTGCCACCTTTTGGGTGGCTTAATCTTCATCAATCAATCTCTCTTCCATTTATGGGCTATTCATGCCTGTGCCACTTCTTGGGTGGCTTAATCTTCATCAATCAATCTCTCCGCCATCACATACAACTTGATAATGGTCCAGGACGGACCGAAATGTCTTGTCGTTTCTCCATCTTCTGTTGTGTGGTTTGGTCATCAGAAAGCTTTGTACAATATATATTTCCTATCATTAAATTCCTGGTACCTTCAGTTTTTCCTTCCATTTTGCTTATACAGTACTGTAATTATATTTAATCATTCCTTCCATAAATTCACACAACCTTAGCAAGACTTCTCTGACCTTTTTGTACTTGCTTGCAATTTTTGTCTTTTTAGGTATTTCACTCCTCACTTCATTAACATCCACATCCAAACTGCACACACTCATCTGAGGAATCCCTTATCTCTACTAATGTGTACTCTTAGTGGTGTTACCTGCTTGATACCTGGTTGATGGGGTTTTGGGAGTTCTTCTACTCCCCAAGCCCGGCCCGAGGCCAGGCTCGACTTGTGAGAGTTTGGTCCACCAGGCGGTTGCTTGGAGCGGCCCGCAGGCGTGTACAAACCTTCAATTATTTTTTAATATACAGTACTGTATATCAAATTTAAGACATTATCCTGTAACTAAGGCAGGATGCTCTGGGCTTTATACATTATAGTGTGCAGAGAGCAAATCCTCTTTCATCACATAAAACCTGAAGACATGAGCCAAGTACCTTGATATTAATTTTGCAAGGCCTAATAAAAAACTTACGAGTACAGTACAGTCCATTCTTGTTCCACTCAAGGGACGTTTTCTGGAAAACCTTGTGCAAATTTAATTCACACTGATTGAAGTCCAGGCTATATGGGGAAAAATTATGAATAACTTGAAACAACCTCATAAGGTCCACTCTTTTTCCCTGCTCTCCATAAAAAATATCCACAATATTTTGCCCCTTTCCAACCAGAAATAATGTACTTAATGACGAACCCAATGTTTGGAAAATGCTATAAACCAAGAATATAATGGAAAATGTGTTAAAACACAAGATAACTGTGAGGAATCATGAAGTCAGAGTGTAGTATTTGGGTGTAGCTAAAAAAAAAAAACACAAACGCCACACACCAGCTCTTGTAGATACTTGTGTATCTCTCGTCTCACAATTCAAATTTTGCTAACATATCCTGTACTGTCCTGATTGAATTTAAATAGAGGATTTACTGTACGGTAAATTAAAAATATAGACTATGCATAGAAATATACCTTAAGTTGGTCTTTTAATGTCTCCATTTCAGCCCGTGAAATGACAAAATGTTGCCAGATATTATCGTGCTGCTCTGGACTGTGTATGACTGCGGTGCAGTATTCCAAAAGGTCAATAGCATCATTCAGTTGCTTTCTGTGGAATGCATTGCAGATTATTTCAGATTATACATTACAATTTTCACTTCAGTGACATGCAATACTTGACAAATTATTGATAGTTTATTTGAAGAGTGTTCTTAAGAGATGATACGAGATTATATTGCAATGAGAATGGAATAACCCATATGACTATGGATGTTACATGAATTGTTATTAAATACTATGGATGTACCAGAAGAGTATGTAGGGTAAGGAGGCAAAGAAAAGTGATTAAATGATGACATTTATAATCAAATCAATATTCTTCAAAAGTAGGCTAATCCACTGCCTCTCATATCTAACCTGTATTGTTCTGAGAAATCCA
The DNA here is from genome assembly GCF_040958095.1 of Procambarus clarkii. Classification (NCBI taxonomy): domain Eukaryota; kingdom Metazoa; phylum Arthropoda; class Malacostraca; order Decapoda; family Cambaridae; genus Procambarus; species Procambarus clarkii. The sequence continues at coordinate 32,950,187 of NC_091160.1, forward strand.
GCCTCGCCCTAAGAACACGATGCAACAACTGTAAAGATGCATCTACTGTCACTCCACTGGCTTGGCGCAAGAGGGAGGAGTGAGTGAGTGCTGCTGCCTCATTCATCTGCCAATAAATATGTTAAATTATAACTAACTGTCTCATATACGAGACTGTGGGTTGCATCCTAGGAAACATCAGTAATTGACCTTCGGGTTGACTTTGATAAACCAAACAGGCTTTTTATCCTCAACTATGGTAAACCATTAGGAGAACCATACTGCAGAAAAGATGGGAGAGCTATGCATAAAAGGAGGGTGAGAATTTCTTATGGAATAAAGAAAATATAATGGCTTGTTTTCACCAATAATTTGTAAACATTATACATTTGAATAGTTAAATTATAATGCAACAGCTACAACAAATCCAGTAAACAGGGCATAAAGAGCTAAACATCACTCCACAGTAGTCACTGATAATACATAATAAATGTTGGGGGGGGGAGGATGAAATGGGAGGAAAATATAATTATGCAATTCTATGCCGCATTCTGACTGCAAGAATATGAAATATCCGCAACAGAAAGGCAGAAGTTCTCAAGAGGGAAATTGAATAAGCTAACTGTTTAACATCCAGTTCCTCAATTTGTGCTGGGTTTATTGGGGAAAATAATTTAAAAAAAGAAACCCACCCTGTCTAGTATTCAAACCCAGGCCATCTCAATTGTGAGGTTATGTGCTAGCTGCTATACCACGGATTGTTGCTGGGCTATAATTACCAGGCCACATAGCCCCGGGTGTCACTAATAAACAGCCTCACTGTTCAGGCCATGCCATGGATAGTGTTGCATCAAGTAAGATTTTAAAACCTCTTGAAGATGGTCACAATAACATAAGTAATTATCAATAGAAGGCACCAAACCGGGAAGGCTATGTAGCACCAATAACATAAGAATACCTCCAAACTTAAAATTCCCACTTTCAGTATCGACAATTGGAACAATGCTGATCTTCAAAATAAAAATTCTGGAGGGTTTCTGGTTCAGTACCTGAGCCCATTATGTGCCTCTGTAACCCTTTCCACTACCGTCCACAAGATGGGTATGGGGTGTATAATAAATGAACTAAACTAAACGGCATCGACAATTTAAAAACATGCACCTAGCACACGGCCGGTTATACAATACCTCCAGAGCAAATAAACCAACTGAAGCGTCTTGTTACAAATAAACATGTTTCCATTAGTGGAAGATTTAGATTTTTTATTCAGGTAAAGGTACATACATTGAAGATGAGTTACAAACATAATGTTGGATTTAAAGAGAGAGCTATGCTCTTCCACCCTATGCTCCTGTTACCTAGCAGTAAAATAGGTACCTGGGTGTTAGTCAGCTGTCACGGGCTGCTTCTTGGGGGTGGAGGCCTGGTCGAGGACCGGGCTGCGGGGACACTAAAGCCCCGAAATCATCTCAAGATAACCTGAAGATCTCAAGATACAATACCTAAAGATACTAATACGCACAGCATTTCGGGCAAAGGATCACAGTAGTCTTTAACTCACCTCAAGAGGCTTGACAGGTGATATGCCAAGATCTTCCCTATGAAAGGTGTCATCAGTGAAGCCAGCCTGGCAGGCAGCAGCAGGTCGCCTGGTGAGGCAATAACCAGCCAATATGACCCCTCCACCAGTCACGACCCACAGACCTGCCTTCCTACCCACACACTCCGCTGCTTTTGTCAAGATATGAGAGAGTGATTCTCCTCTTCTCTTACACATTCGGGAAGATTGTCTGTAGAAATGGCTCTGTGGCGCTCCAGGTCCTCCAAATGCCCCTCCACATGACGGTAAATGATTAAATATTCTCCTGGAGAGTGTTTGCCACATTTTAAGCCTCAGTAATGTTTACACTCGTGACGTCACGTAAAGCTGACATGTTTTCAGTGGGACCGGATCCCGGGGAATGTTATAGTATGAAAAATTTTATTCGTATAATATATACTGTATATAATTTAAAATACATGTATAATTTATATATTACAACGTTTACATTCACAGAAGTTATTATACAACTGTTTACAAAGCCATTAATTACCCACAACGTATTGGGAAAAATCTTTAAATTAATATGCTGTTTACATAAATTTAATAATAATATTTTATATTATTATTATTACAATTTCTATTTCAAAATATAGAGGCTGGTGGCTGAGTGGCCAGCACGCTGCTCACGTAACCCTGTGGTCTGGGGTTCGATTCCCGGCGCCGGCGAATCCCGGCGCCGTCGATTCCCGGCGCCGGCGAGAAACAATGGGTAGAGTTTCTGTCGCCTTGATGCCCCTGTTACCTAGCAGTAAATAGGTACCTGGGAGTTAGACAGCTGTTACGGGCTGCTTCCTGGGTGTGTGTGGGGGAGGGAGGAAATTAGTTAGTAGTTAGTAACAGTTGATTGATTGACAGTTGAGAGACGGGCCGAAAGAGCAGAGCTCAACCCCCGCAAGTACAACTAGATGAATATAACTAGGTGAACACACAAACTATCACTCCAACCAGCTGTGTAACCACTAGCCTAGCCAACAAACAGCTCACCCAACCACCACCGGACCAAACAACCCCCCCCCCAAGCCCAACCAAAGTCCATTCCTAACCCTACCAAAGAATCACCAACCCACCCCATTGTGGCCGTGGTCCGGTAATCGCATGGCCCCTGGGGTAAGAGTGCCTTGGGATTTCTCAAGGAACTGGGATCCAGGTTCATTGACATCATCAGGGACCCAAGAGCTTCCTGTTTTCTTTGTTTCAGCGCCTCAGTGTGGCGATCCAGAGGGGAAACGCCTGCTGCGTCCTCGGTTCCTTTCCGAAGGCGGAGGAGCTCCAAGAGATAAATGACCTTTAAACACTCATTATATCAACCAATGTACATCCTGTAACCTTTAAATGTCTAATACAGCGCAACAAAACGCAAAAGAAAGGGGTGGTAGGAGGTTCACACTTAATAAGAAACAGAAACACAGAAACTGTATTGAAGGGGGGACTTAAACATTCCCTCTAATGCGTTGTGTGCTTTCCTCCGAGGTTCAGGGTCCCCCTTCTTCCAGCCCGAGGGAGTACTACCTCAGACTGGAAGAAGGGGACCCTTAGCCTCGGAGGAAAGCACACATAGAGGGAATGTTTAGGTCCCCTCTTCAATACAGTTTCTGTTTGCTTTTCTCCTACCATCCCCTTCCTTTTGTCTTTTGTTGTATATATATATTTGTACAATATTTTTCTCGAATATTTTACAATAAAATATACATTGCTGGAATTGTTATTTACAAGAACGTACAATGGGTTGGTGAGATTATATTAGTGATATGTTTACATTCTTGTAAAGCGACTAACACGCATAGCGTTTCGGGCAGATCCTTAATCTAACAAATCAGGTAAGATGAAAAGGTACATTGTAATAAGGTTTTATATCAACAAATAACTACAACATAAGTTGACAGAGGTGATTACACTGGTAAAGATATATGTCTTAAGTACTAATATTGGGGGAGAGGGTAGTACAAGATGCAGTGTGAGTTTGAAGCACAAGGAAGGTAACTATGAGATTGAAATTAGGTACTTTTTGGTTTTACTTCTGAACAGGGCAGAGGTTGGACAATTTTTTAATTCATCAGGGAATGAGTTCCAAAGACTGGGCCATTTTATTTACATTGAGTGTTTGCACAGATTTAGTTTGACTCTGGGGGATATCAAAGAGATATTTATTTCTGGTGTGGTGATCATGGATTCTATTACATCTATCAAGGAAATGTTTCAGATCAAGATTAGCATTTAGGAACAAGGTTTTGTACATGATTGCACATGAGAATGTGTGGAGTGAGTACATATTTAACAAGTTAAAGGACTTCAATAGAGGGGCTGTGTGCTGTCTGAAAACATATTTTGTTCTAGCTCTGATAGCCTATTTTTTTATTGAGAGATGATAGGCTTGAGGTTATTTATAGTGGTTGAACTTCATGCACAGATACCGTATGTAAGATAGGGGATATATTAATGCGTAGTATAAAGAGGAGAGCAGAGTGGGGAGTATAATATCTGATTTTAGAAAGTATACCGACCATTTTTGAGATTTTTTGGCTATGTGTTGTATATGGGCGCTGAAGTCCAATCTCTTGTCTATATATAGGCCAAGGTACTTCCCCTCGTTATTATGGCTGATGTCAACATTATCTATCTGAAGTGGAATTCCATTTGAATAAAACGTAGTAAGCATTTTCTATATTTAGTGTGAGTTTGTTGGTTGACATCTATGAGTGAAAGTTTTAAAATTCATGACTGATAATATTTAGTGTGGGGGGAGTTGGTATTTTACATTGTGTCTTATTTCCATGACATCAAACTATTTTACATTGTGATTGGCGGTTTCCTGCATGTTATCAGATAACAGAGGCGGACACGAGAGTGAGGGGTATCAGTGTAAAGTGTGCATGAGGTGGGAGAGGTGGCGCCTCCGCCGGGCTCCCCTGCACAACCTTACCACATTACTGTGGCGCCTGGAGTTGGCCTAAGCCAGGAGCGCCTTACTGTGCGCAAACCTCCCTCCAGTCCTCAGGTGGGTCGTGGGGTCTCTCAGGTGGGCCGTGGGTCTCGCAGGTGGTAGTGGGTCTCTGAGGTGGGTCGTGGGTCTCTGAGGTGGGTCGTGGGTCTCTGAGGTGGGTCGTGGGTCTCTCAGGTGGGTCGTGGGTCGTGGGTCTCTCAGTTGGGTCGTGGGTCTCTCAGGTAGGTCGTTGATCTCTCAGGTGGGTCGTGGGTCTCTCAGGTGGGTCGTGGGTCTCTGAAATGAATCGTGATCAATTATTAAGTCAATATTTTTGCATTATATTTTTTCTTACCCATTCTAAGTGTAACTATTTTATTATGACAAAAGAAACGGCTTTGACACTCAGGTTTAGTGCTTGGCCTCTCCGGAGGTCCCGGTAATGTTAGTTTAACAAATTATGAACATACTGTTGATTTACTTTGATTTACGTTAATAAATTATGTAACTAGCTGTTCAATGCTGTAAGTTGCTTAGCTAAACGAATATTAGAGGTTCAGTTCCTGAACCCAATTATGTGCCTCTAACATTTTCACTACAGCGCACAGAATGACATGGAAGTGAATAATAAATAAACTCAACTCAACTGGTATATGTTAATATAAGACCTAGGCTGTCGCAATGACTAATTTAGTAATGAAGTAAACTTATATATTATTTGACGCCGTTTTCTAACTTGTGATATTTACGGAGTCCGACTGCGGAATTAATACTGAACGGTCTCATATAAAGGTGGGTCTTATTAAACACCTTTGTTTATGGGCTATTCATGCCCGTGCCACATCTTGGGTGGCTTATTCTTTATCAATCAATCATCAGCACCTTTGTGTAGGTGTTAGCACATGAGGGCGGCATGTGTTGTGGTGGTGAGTACAGCCTGTGTTGCGAGCGGCCCAGTGTGCCAAACCGGTTTGTTTCACACGGCTGTTGGTGCTGCTAAGGAAACATTGATTACCTTGGTATGTTTGGAGTGATGCGTGTGGAGACACAACTAATTGAGTAGTGCGTTGTGTCGGGGACAGACAGCCAGTGTATCTATGGGGCTTAATCGAGGCTCCCCCAAGGTAGAATTACTGACCTTCCACAGGATGCAACCCTGCAACAGTTACTTATCTCCCAAGTACCCATTTACCGCAAAGGTGAACACAGGATTCAAGTATATAGGAAAATTATATATATTATATATAAAGAATTGCAAATATGTGCGACTAGACTTGTCCCGTAGCTAGTTGGACTCCTTTATAGTGAAATACCGAGCTCAGTCACCATAACCAATTTAACAGACGATTCATCACATGATAACAATGCACGATATTAAGGACAACTGATAAGGTGGACAAAAAGGCAATGTTCACAGTGATGAATATCACGACCAGAGAACACGAGTGGAAGCTGGAGACACACACGACCCGGAGAGACGTCAGGAAAAACTTCATCAGAGGATCGTTGATACAAACTCAGCAAGCAGCCTCACTATACATCACGAGAAACAGGAGGAAAGTCATTACAGAGCAGCTAGAAAGGCGGGACCAGGGACCTATAGTGTGAGCTAATCAGCACATACAGGTAAATATAGAAACAGTGGCAAACAGAACAGAATATGTATATATGGACCAACAAGACGTGATGCTTTCCGTGTTTGCCTCTGGCTGTAGTGACCTTAGAGCAGGGGGGAGGGGGGGAGGGTGTGTCCTTGGTGTGTGAAAGGTCTTCATTGCGCCAGTAGCAGATAAGACCAGATAAGCTGATAACGACACACTGGGCTCTTGATACGAGCACAGTAAGCGATGGTCAGGTACTCCGACCTCCATTGTAATCACAAAGTTAACTTTACATGAATATATGTAACACTTTACTCAAGTCAGGCATTATCGTATCAACACCTGAAATTAGGACGGACTGTTTTTACAATATATTCTACCCATACTAATAGAAGTTCATTAAAGTTTAACTTAGATATTCAAATCCTTAAAATAGACCACACTCTAAAAAACAAATGACTGCTGACTTCCAAGTGAAGCGAGAATTAAATATATTTCAGCGTAAATAGGCTACAAGTGCAGGGAGGCAGCTTCAATCCTATTACCATGCTTCAATATTTCCTAGAAGAAATTAACACTTTCTTTAAAGTTCATATGAAGTATTCACAGAATGTGTAGAGATAAAAGTTGCCATATAATTTTAGAAACAAGAATGTAACTGGATATTAAATTTTGGGTAAAAATGTGGGACCATGTTGCCATGAGGCTAGGAGTGCGAAGTGGCACTCATGCCACTCTGTAATAACCACTACTTGATCAAATCTATTCCATCCATCCACTACAAGTACATTAGACCTTCCATCGGGAGACACGTCACTAGGTAACTCCTCCTGTGACACCTGACGTTTGCTCCGTAGCCGCGATCATGGTAGTTCCTGCTACGTGACTCAGGGAGCGCCTCGGACCTCAGCTCTGACTCACTCTCTTATCTCTCTTGATTTCCACGCCAAAAACCCGCTAATTTTTACGCCGCTGGTGAGGAATGTTGTGGATATGCTGTGGATATGCTCTGACAATGTTGCAGTCTCCACGAGACGTGTGAAACATTTTGGGACGGTCAAAGGGAACCAGCGAGGCTTCTCTACCAACTCCTGTCTACATTCTTTCAAATGACCACACTATTTTTAATATATATTTTTTATTTTGTTGGAGACAGGTATAGCCTGTCTGTCTGTCTCGAAAGGTATTCAAGTCCGGAATTCCCGATTGTGAGTCGAGAAGGAACTCAATTGCATTCAGGGCTGGATTACCCCAGAAGGCCAAGTAGGTCATGTTCAAGGCCTCTCCAACACTTTATTTGTAAGATAAAAATGGACAAATGTCAAATAATACTTGGAGTAATCACTTGGTAACACTGTCAGATTATTTCTACCGTGTAATTCCTGTACTGTACACGTTGTCGTTCATGTTTTAACGGTTCACACGAAGTGTTACACAACTGAGGAGGAGCGGTGGGCAGAGTTTTACTTGCCTTTACTTAATATTCTCTCAAGAACACCTTAACCCACGCATGACAGGGCCGGCGGATCTCATTGAAACTTTTAAAATACTGAACAATTTGGAGGATGCTGATCCGGACAATTTCTTCAGAAGGTCAGATGTAACACAAACAAGGAGCAATGGTTTCAAGCTCAACAAGCCACAGTGTAGGACTGAGAACAGGAAATGCTTTTTCACCCACATTGTTCAAACCCATGGAACCGCCTACCTGCCGAAGCCGTAAATGCCAAAACTCCCTTAATTAATAAGTATTAAAATCCAACTGGAAAAGATCCTCAGGGTAAATGGGAGGAGCTTTGACAAACCGCCAGCTTCCTGTCCTTAGAGGACACTAGTGTTAGTGGCCATCAGCTAAATACCCAAACGATTGTTCACTGTTAGTCGGGCAGTTATTACTTCAATAATACTTGTCAAGATGTTTTCCTTCACTCCACCTGCGTCACCTCCAGACCTCAGTATACCGTAGACTAAGGTACGGCTTCTCAACCTCTGTATACTATTTTCTGGATTAAGGAATTCAGATATATATAAGTATTGGAACATAGCCTCAATGCTTTCCTCTGCGAAGCTATGCATAATATAACTTTGATAATTAATCATTACATATTATTATGTAATGACTACATGTATATGTGTTTAGCTTTTGAAAAGCCACACTGACCAGAGGGTTGGGCCCATTAAGTGGTCTTGGCCGAGGGCCCATTAATTAAGTGGTCTTGGCCAAGGGGGCCCATTAAGTGGCCTTGGCCGAGGGCCCATTAATTAAGTGGTCTTCGCCAAGGGGCCCATTAAGTGGCCTTGGCTGAGGGCCCATTAATTATGTGGTCTTGGCCGAGGCCTCATAACAGACCCTGACTGTACAGGCGAAACCCATAGACCAAATTATTCAAATCACAATCAACTCAATTTTAGGGAAAAATATAGAAGCTAGATCCACATTAGGTCCTTATATTTGCACAACTTATAAAATCAACAAAACAATTGTTTACCCCGAAATACAATTCCCAAATGAGAATAAATTAGTTAGGCATCTAAATCTCAGTACGTTCTCTTTTCTTTTTCAGCACAAACTATAGTAAACGCAAAGATGGGCTCATTCCTTGGCCACGTCGTCCCTGGGACCTTCTTCAGTCTCTTCTCACTGTGGTGGCTGCTGAGCATCTTCAGGAGGTACTACATGTGTAAGAGAGCTGCAGGAGAGGGAGGAGGAGGCGGCGGTCGCATCTTCTACAGGAACACCAGCACCTTTTTCACCCCTTGTTGCCCCAAACTGCCCTTTGAGGGCATGTTGAAGGTTGTTGCTGTCGTTATTGGCATGACGGGTGAGTTGTGTGTCTGTTGACTGTCTGTAGGGGTGAGCTGTGTGTCTGTTGACTGTCTGTAGGGGTGAGGTGTGTGTCTGTTGACTGTCTGTAGGTGTGAGTTGTGTGTCTGTTGACTGTCTGTAAGGGTGAGTTGTGTGTCTGTTGACTGTCTGTAGGGGTGAGTTGTGTGTCTGTTGACTGTCTGTAGGTGTGAGTTGTGTGTCTGTTGACTGTCTGTAAGGGTGAGTTGTGTGTCTGTTGACTGTCTGTAGGGGTGAGTTGTGTGTCTGTTGACTGTCTGTAGGGGTGAGGTGTATGTCTGTTGACTGTCTGTAGGGGTGAGCTGTGTGTCTGTTGACTGTCTGTAGGGGTGAGTTGTGTGTCTGTTGACTGTCTGTAGGGGTGAGGTGTATGTCTGTTGACTGTCTGTAGGGGTGAGTTGTGTGTCTGTTGACTGTCTGTAGGGGTGAGTTGTGTGTCTGTTGACTGTGTGTAGGGGTGAGTTGTGTGTCTGTTGACTGTCTGTAAGGGTGAGCTGTGTGTCTGTTGACTGTGTGTAGGGGTGAGCTGTGTGTCTGTTGACTGTCTGTAGGGGTGAGTTGTATGTCTGTTGACTGTCTGTAGGGGTGAGTTGTGTGTCTGTTGACTGTCTGTAGGGGTGAGGTGTATGTCTGTTGACTGTCTGTAAGAGGTGAGCTGTGTGTCTGTTGACTGTCTGTAGGGGTGAGGTGTGTGTCTGTTGACTGTCTGTAAGGGTGAGGTGTGTGTCTGTTGACTGTCTGTAAGAGCTGAGGTGTGTGTCTGTTAACAGTCCATACAGGTGACCCGGGAGTCTGGTATATCGCTGAACAGGTGGAACAAGAAGAACTGAAAAAGATGTTCTTCAGACTAGTAGGCCTATATAAAAATAAAACACGGATTTTCCATATCCTGAGCAAGTCCCTAGCAGAGCTGAGTTGACTGACATTTCCTGAAGTTTATCAGTCTTTGGTCCATTCACAACTGTATAACACTACGTCACAAAAAAATAGACCTATAACTAAAGATAATTTCCCATAAGCATTCGAGTGGGCAGATAAAAAAACAAAACAGAGAATATAATCGAAACAAAAATTTTTGTTTACATGTATAAGGTGAGTTCGCGACGGCTTGGAAGAACGGGGTGTTCGTCCACCTGAACAACGCCCAGCACATGACCATGTTCTTCTTCTTCGGCCTTAATGGCGCGATGGATATTCTTGGCCATTACGGAGCGCCTCTCCCGAAGGACCTCGACTACGTCTCCGCCATCTTGGCCTTCCTGATAGAGGGCTTCCTCTTTCTCTACCACCTCCACGGGCGTACTCCCATGGACGTACAGGTGAGTGACTCTGTCTCTTTGTCTCTGTATCTCTCTCTCTCTCTCTCTCTCTCTCTCTCTCTCTCTCTCTCTCTCTCTCTCTCTCTCTCTCTCTCTCTCTCTCTCTCTCTCTCTCTCTCTCTCTATCTCTTTCTCTCTCTCTCTCTCTCTCTCTCTCTCTCTCTCTCTCTCTCTCTCTCTCTCTCTCTCTCTCTCTCTCTCTCTCTCTCTCTCTCTCTCTCTCTCTCTCTCTCTCTCTCTCTCTCTCTCTCTCTCTCTCTCTCTCTCTCTCTCTCTCTCTCTCTCTCTCTCTCTCTCTCTCTCTCTCTCTCTCTCTCTCTTTTCCTACCTTTGTTGTCGCGGTTTTTCTCTGTATTTGTTAATTTATGTGTTGTTTGCGTCCCTTGGGTATAGACATTCCCGGTGTACAGGTGTTACTGGTCCTCCACAGGTGCACATGTACCTGGTGTATGTGGTGGCCGGGTGTGTGATAGCCACGGGTCTAGAGATGTACCATAGGAGGAGCGTTCTCCCAGCCCTCGCCAGGGTCTACTTCACCCTCCTTCAGGTCAGTACATTACATTCATTACATTAGTACATGCATCCACGAATATACATACGGTTTACTACATATGCAATGTGTATACTTGTAATACAACCACTAGTCATAAATGGTGTTTTGGAGCGTGGTGCTAGCCGGGGTCTGATCCTAGCTAGGGGGGTCTAATCTTAGCCAAATGCTAATGTTTCCCATCTGGTCTCTTAGGGCACCTGGTTCTTCCAAGTGGGTTTCATCCTGTACCCTCCAGTGGGGCAGAAGTGGACCGAAGATGACCACAGCCAAATGATGATTGTGACCCTCATCTTCTGCTGGCACTGTGCCGTGGTGTTCGTGCTGATGCTGGTGGCTGGGTTCCTCATCCACACGCGGGTGAAGGCCCTGTCATCCGCTACCGTTTATCATAGCCTCCATCCTCTCACCCGCCTCTCATCCGCCAACGGCAGCTGCCTCTCTAAGATGGACACGGAGCAGGTGCGGCATATTATTGCCGATTCAGAGGAGGAGGATGTTTAGAGATGGATGTTTAGAGGAGCTGGATGTTAAGGAGGAACGTGATGTTTAAGGAAAAGGATTGTGTTTCAGAAAAGACTTTAACTGAGTCTGTGGTTGGAAGAAAGGAGAAAATGTTTAAATATGCTATAGATGTCCTCAGTGTATACAAACATTGCCTCCAGAAGACACTCATCAGTGTATACAAACATTGTTTTATTCATACAAGAGGGAGGAAGGGAATTATCAGGGGGGGAAAGCGCCAAGCCATTACGACTGTATAGCACTGGGAAGGGGTCAGGATAAGGATTTGGGATGGGACGAAGGGGATTTATACAAGAGTTCTTACATTCTTGTAAAGCCACTAGCACCCGTGGTGTTTCGGGCAAGTCCTTAATCCTAACATTCCCCGGAATACGACCCGCCAAATCGTTTAACAACCAGGTACCCATTCACTGCTGGGTGAACAGAGGCTACAGTTTAGAATTGTCGACAAGTAAATCCGAAATCCCCGGCCAGGATACGAACCCAGGCCAAAGCGCTCGCTTAACGCCAGTAGAGTGTATTACCACTTCCTCACAGAAACTGCATGAAGATGATAAATATGTTAAGAAAGTGAGGAGAGAAAGTGAAGGGAAAGGAAAGGTGAACACCCCCCAACACAACTTGCCGCTAATATCAACGGCTCATTCAAATATTTAAACTTCATGACGTATTTAGGTAACGTTCCTTCAAAGCTTTTCTCTTTTTCAACGTCTGTTCTCAAAATGTATTTCAAATATTCTCCAGTATGTAATGTTCTCAAGCGTTATACTGTCTCATAACGAAAGTTCTCCCAGGAAATATATTTATAACATTGGCCTAACTGTTTGTAGCAAAATTTGTATTTTTATTTACACGTAAAACTGTTCCTGAGACTCGTCTGAGACGGTATTTCAGGAAATTAATCTCAGTAAGATATTTTACGATATATGAATCAAAATCATAATTAATATAATTGTACAGTGGAGTGATTTCAGACAAAGTGATTTAAACAAAAAATCATCAGGTACAATTTTGGACTTTTGACAAACCGCCGGCTTCCTCTCATCGAAGTAACTAAAGTGTTAGTGACCCTCAGGTAAATTTCTGTAACTTGTATAAGTGCTTTTTCACAAATGTGAATTATTGTTTTATAAATAACTTTGGCTGACGAGAGAAAGATTGTGGAAATTTTAGATAATTTAGGAGTAATGATCATTACAAAACATTCATCATCATGTAAGAATGTTTTGACTTGATTGTGATCACTTTTGGTGCTTCCATTTCTTATATAAACATTATGGGGGAGCCTAATTACAGTGCCCACCGGTGACTGACAAATTGATGTTGCTTTTAACACTGTTATGCAACTAATTATTATTATTATACATTGATGTACTCTGTATATTGATATTGATGATGTACTTAACAATAAATGTTGAAGATACGCCTTTATTACTTTAATTTTATGAGCTACGAAAGCTTAAATTAATGAGAGAGTAAGTCCACTACGGGCTCACCATTGCCCGTGCTACTTAGAACTTTTTGTTCAGAGTAACTGAATCTAAAACAACATAGTGAGAGAGAGTACTCGATCCTGCAGGCACAAAAAAGGTAAACACACACATAGTTTACAATCTACCTTGCTGTAAGTACCATCTTAATAGGCCTTAGACCAACGGTCACGCCGATTTACCTTATAAGTAAAAACAGTGTGTAAAAGGCAAAACAAATCTTTGTAATGGTTGGATCGTTATGAGGAAAAATATATATATTAGATAATATAAGCAGTGGGATGTAAGTAAAAGAAAATGTTAAGGAAGAACTTCAAATAATACAGGAGTGAGGCGCTGATGGGAGCTAGCTGAGGCGAGGAAGACTTGGACGGTTAGAAACTATTACTACTATGAACTAGAGAGAAATAAAAATTAAAGAAAACCAAAGGAGGGGGAAACTACACTAATTGGCGGGTTACGCTACCCTTATGGTTAGCTATAGTCTTATGGTTTATCATGGTCAAGGACCACACACTAAAAAGTGAAAAGACGACGACGTTTCGACTTGAGAATGGTCCAGGACGGACCGAAACGTCGTCGTCCTTTCACTTTCTAGTGTGTGGTTTGGTCAACATATTTCAGCCACGTTATTGTGACTCCTCGTCTGCATAGTCAAGGACATTGCCTGTTAGACTTATCGAGGTTCCGACCCCTTGACTAACCACAACCTTGCTCAGATTGTAACTCATAACAGTTGCTAAACTCTAGGGTACCCGTTTCCTGCTAGGTGAACAGAGGCATCAGGTGAAATGAAACATTGTCCAAATTCTTCTGTCCAACCGCGGGAGTAGAACCCCCAAGGACCTTCTGACTGTACCACTGGTTGTTCAATAGACTTCAACTGGTGTTAACTAATATTATTTATATGGTTTTTCCAAAATCCTAAAGTCAGTTTGATTGGTCAACTATGTCAAATTTTTATATTCTTCGGACTCAAACTGGTTACTTAGTTGATGAAAATGTGACCTAACAAGAGATTGGGGATCTTTGACAAGTCGGCGGCTTCCTGTCCCCGTTAAGGCTATTAGATAGATGGTGACTCTCAGGTAAATTTAGGAAACGGATTTGTGTATTAATACTCTTGTGCTAATACTCTTTGTGTTGAATTCTGATCTTGAAATTACATAATCTTGCAATACAATCAACCCAAGTGCAGTGATGCGCTGTATTAGTGTATGACGGTGTATGGGGGAGGGGGACTCTTAAAATTTAAAGTGATTACTTACAGAATTAAAAATACAACAGACACATACGCGAGAAGTATACCTGACTACTCGGTGCATATACAATGACTTTTCTTTAGTCCTAAACTATGTTCAGAAGTAAAATATACTCCCTGGCTGGTCAGTAAACTAGTGTCCCGGCTTGAGTACACCCATCACTACACCAAGGTAAACTGAGTCAAGTAGCTAGCTGCTTTATACACAGACTTGTTACACTAACACACAATACACACCCACCACACTAATGTTAACATAGGAACAAACAAACTCCTCATGGTATATAAAATATATATAATCGCAAGTACACATGTCATCTACACCTAACATATATATATACACACTCAGTAACTACAGTGAAATACATGTTATCACAAATACACATGACAAATAAAACATATTTAACATTTAGTAACTATAAAACATTTAATAACTATAGTATTAACAGTCATTCCTTATAATTTAAGGTAAATCCAGGATGTTGTATTCCTCGTATATCTGCTGAGTTTTGTTATAGGCGAGAGACATAGACTCACTCATCATAGGAAACTGTCTCAGCAATTCTCTCTCAACTTCAGTATTTCCTCTAGCAATCTAAACCAGGAAATTTCGAATTTAATAATTTAAGACCTTAGTATAATATACCGTACAGGTCATTATGTGATATTTGAATGTTGTGGTCATTATGTAGAAATGCAGTCAAAATTATTGTGGGATTTTAATTAATAAAATTAATAATAAGTAAAAATAATAAGAACACTTTTTATTCTGAAGTATTTTGTATATATAGTAATTACAAGACCAAACATTGACAATTATATGAAGTGATTGAAAGCAAGGGGGAATGTTGTGGGGGAGGGAAGGAGAAGGGGGGGAAGTGATGAAGAGAAAGGTGGAGAGTGGAGGAGAAGAAGAAAGGTGAGCGAAGGAGGAGAGGGAATTAAAGTGGAAGAGGGGGAATGTTGGAGGAAAAGTAAGACATGTGAAGAGCGGGAGAAAGTGAGAGGATAGGGGAAGAAAGATGGGAATGGGAAGATTGAGTGAGAGGGAAAGCGGGGGTAGAGAAAGTGGGAAGAGATACCTGGGCACAGCCGGGAACCTTTTCTAGAAAACGATATAAAAGAAACTCATAACTCACCCTCTGAAGCATAGTTTTCCTTGGCGGCAACAAGAGCAGCAGTCCTGACACAGTCTTTGCCAGTATTTTGTTGTTGAACCTTCCAAGGGTTGACAGGTAGATCTCAGACACTCTCCTCCCGAAGTTGTTTTCAGCTGACGTGTTCCCAAGTTCCTTAACGAATTCTGAAGCATAATCTGTAACAAATATGAACACTGTGTAGAATCATCATTATTATTTTACTCATTGTCCCCTTGGTTATCATAATAATTTTTAGAGTAATTATACAGTGATAAAAAAAACATTGTCCCTGGACAGTATTATTTTCTGATTTCTTATGACTCCAGAGTGTGGAGAATGGATATTATTTTTCTCAAACTTGCTTTGACCTTCGCCTGAGACAGCTTAGTGAAGACGTCTTGGAGACACCTGAAGGCTGGCGACTCCTTATCTAGAGCTGTGATGCTTTATATCATAAGTCTGCAGCCTTCAGCTACCTTCATGATGTCTTCTCTAAGCTCTCCACATACGTCAGTTGCTTAATTTAGAGACTACTTACGATCAGACTCGAGCCCTCTGGTGATGTGACGATGTGTATTGAATTTTGTAACTATCTCATAAAAATTGCAACTTGCTTAGCTAAATGAATTTTGCGGTTTTAGTGTTTAAACATATTGGTATTAGTCCCTAATCCCATTATGTTGCTCTGTAGCCTTTCCACTACCGCCCACAGTATGGGTATGGGGTGCATAATACGTGACCTAAACTAAACTAGCAGGGATAACAATAGAAAAAAAATTGTTTCACTCTGTTAACACGATCATCACTATCTTAAAATAATATAATTTGGTGAAGATGTACCGCGAGCTAGATAAAGCCTCAACTAGGTTCCTGAAGCCTCAATAAGGTTCTCGTGTGTTAACGTACCAAGAGCTCTGTGAAGCCTCAGCAAGGTCCTCGCTCCAGAAGGTCTGTCACTGCTGGTAAGGAGGTCGTTGTCTCTCTCGTAGATGATCATAGACTGGACGGTAGAGTAATGTTCCCCATTGGTGCCATGGAGGTACTTCTCAAGGATCCCCACCTGCCGACATGCACCAACACTAGGATGAAACCTACGGGCTCGCCATAGCCCGTGCTACCTGGAACCTCTCTTCCGAGTAGCTTTAACAACAACAACAGCTACAATAGCCAATTACACTGTTGAATTGTAAAAACAACAAAGCTCTAGTTATTAATATTATTGTTGTGTATTTAATTCTTATCTATGTTATATAATACGTGCTAAAATAAAAAAGGGCTAAACAAATTTACACAGCGCAGTACAAAATTTTAAATTCATCAGCGAATTTATTAAATGTTTTAATATGAGGGATCAAGCATTTTAGCAGGAAACACACAAGGCACCATCTACATATAGACGGGAAAAGTGTACAAAGCTGAATTTTATACTGAAATCGTTCCAAGATGCATAATTCTGAAAACAACTGGAATTTACCTTACATATGAAATATTACCAAACATCAGTACTATTACCTTCGCTGACACATCTCTGGCAGCAAACTGTAAAAACGGCCCAAGAACATCAAAGAATCTGTGGAGACAAACATCAAAAGAAAACAAGTTTTGGGGTTTGTGATCATCTTCATTTCTTCCCGTAATTCATGTAAATTCCTCAGTTCAATTATTCTTATGTATGTCACTTAATACACAGAGATACAACACACCATTACATTAATTTAGTATAATTATTAGGCTACGGTATGAAATATAGCCTAGTAATATATGACTTTTATGAAAAGTAATCATTCAATAAATATTAATATGAAGTGTGTAGTGAAAACTTTAGTGAAACAAATACTCTAGAAAATTTGTACACATTATTTAGACACGTGACTCCAATACATGTTAAAAATACAACAAGAATCAGATATATATTTCGAGTAAATCACTGAAAATTTTTAATCAGTACAAAACTATAGATCTATTTTACTAGTTACTGTAATATGTGAGCTTGAATGATCGAGACTGTCTATATCCTGCCTCAACAAAAAATTAATCGATAACACATTATTCCTCCTTCAGACGTCATTTGAAAAAGTCATTTATTACTTGTTCACCTCCGTCCAGCTTTCCAAGTACCCCGCTAGCGCCAGCTGTCCGCCCTCTGGCACCGTGAAGCCCTTCACGATGTGTGGGATGCTGAACACTGCCTCTGTTGCCTCTCCTGGCCTCTCCTCCGCTCCTTCCATCCTGCAAGTACCATCCATCCTGCCAATACCACATACCACATCCTACAGTGCCACGTCCTACAGTACCTAGGGTGACACTTCCTCCGGTACCACTCTTGTGTCCTACAACTTCGTGAATAGATCGCGTGAAGTAAATTTAATTTAAATTTTGCCCCGAGGGGCGAGTTTATTGGGCAGCGCCACTCATCTTGTGAGTGGACACACCACCATAGCAGCATGTACAACACTCCCCAATAAGAAGAAAACCCGCTGGGTTGTTCATCCTGTCACTTGTATACCCAGTCACAGCTGGAACTTGCTTACACGAACACATACTAAGGCCCAACATCTTATACTGTGTGAAGACCACTAAGACACATCTAATCGTACGCTACAGGAAATGATAAAAAATAATCTTAAAATCTTGTACTGCATCCATCTTTCGCTTATAGTAGACAAACTTTTCCTGAGGTCTACTTAAGGACCTTTTGGGACCTATGTAATCTTGTTATGCTTAAGAGTTTAGGGTACACAGTAAACTACCGCTTACAGGATGAGTATGGGGTACACAGTAAGTAATTATCAAGCACCAAGGCAAGGTAAGGCACCAAGCCGGGAATGCTATGGAGCAAGGCGTGCGCAGTAAACTAGTCACCGCTGGCGACAGTAATAAACTTATAATTATCTGTTATATTAAGGACCTGCCTGTAACGCTACGCGTATTAGTGGCTTTACAAGAATGTAAAAACATCAATGCTATGTACTCTCATAAACCCAATGTACCTTCTTGTGTGTATATATATAAATAAATAAACACATAAACATAGCAAACTACACACCCCCAGGCTGTCCTTGGATAGAAAAACCCGATGCGGCAAGTCTTGCCACCTGCGATAGGCTAGTTAAACCTCACCTTCCCACACTTCCTCTCCTCAAATGACCGCAACGACTCATCAGCGAATCTTCGCTGATCACTACAAATCATCACTCATGCTGTATTAATAACCTGTAGAGCGTGTAGAGTGTACAAACACCAACCTGTGGTGGAGAGAAAGTGGCTGGTGCGGCTTGGAGTTGTCCGGTCCTCACTGACTCGCCTCCTCTGAGTACACGCACTCTGCGACCTCACTGCATCTCTCCTCTCACTTTTTATACATGGTATTAAGGAGTAAAAACTGAATTTAATTTTCATATTTCATATATCATCGCATCAAAGCGACGGCATAGCCAAATTTAATTTGGACGGGTATAGCCCCCGTTGGTAGGAAAATAATGAAGAGTTTAATACATACGTTGGCTACACTTGCCGGCGCCTCCTCCCCCCCTTTCCCCTCCGGAAGGACCGCCAGGAGTCGACCCCAAAACGTTACATTTCCCAAGTATCACGAGGAGGCGCCTTTATGTAATAATAGTATTATATAAATACATACACTATACATAATTCAGTGGAATATTCGTCAGCGGACATTGTATATTATATAAAGCCTCCGTATTCATTCAGTGGGCGCAGTAGAGACCAGGAAAGCCTCCTTGAGGTTCGACCTAGCAAAGGTTGTATGACAGATTATTATTATTAACATCTTTATTGACAAAATTAATTACAATTTTGTCTAATCTGAGGATTTCAATTAAGTCTTATTAAAGTGAGGATAATGCTGGTATTCACTGTCACGCAGGACAGAGGGTCATACACAAGACAATAGGTCTAAACTGTAGGCTGAAGCACATATATATCATGGTTACAATCAATGTTTTAATGTATGAATATGTGAAAACAACTTTCTATTGTGCACTGCCACACAAGGGCAGGGATGGGTTCATAAGTGATGCAGCTTAGAAGTAATATAAATAAAATTGTTCTTCATTCTTTAAAATGGACAAGCAAATTTTTTATAAATTGTTAGAATGTCGTCCAGAACACCTGAGTCAATGAAATATTTACACAGTTGGTGGTACAGGAGGCCTAAAGTCCTTTACGGTTTCACATTCAACAATATAGTGTTCTAGTGAATGCAGTAGAGGTTTATCACAGAGTTTACAATCTGAGTATTCTGGTAGTGGCTCAGCCTCACTAACCTGCCAGATGTGTCTATAGCCAAGGCGAATTCGCGCAATGACTACATCACACTGCCTGGTCCGGTTACTGTGCTGACCATACAAATACTTATCATTACAAAGCTTGTCATAGCTTTTAATACTGCAGGTTTCAGGTCTCTGGGCATTTCTTTGTTCTTCTAAATCTGAGTTAATTTCTTAATTAATTCCACACCTGCAAGATTACACATGGAATAATATCACTCCGTCCCACGGACGATAAAAAATTATTGAATTACTGTACCACAATTCTACCAGAATGGAATATACAATATTACATAGACATCCTCTCAGTCCTTGGCTTATCTATGTATACTATGTTCCCGTGTGTACCCACACACACACACACCGTACGTCTGTGTACACAAGACGTAAGTCCCTCTGGACTGACAAGATGACAACAAGGGGTTATTATCTCCTCGTCCACACTTCACTTCTACAGGTGCTTAGTGACAATGCGACGGAACACCGGACTTCGCAGTACAGGTGCACTTAACAAGTGTACTGGCCTCCTCAGGCATAATGTAAGTGAGCTGGCGAACCATTCCCTCACACTCTGGATTGTTGGTAAATTTGTTTTCTTTGACGTTCTGACTGGTTCTCCCAGCGGGGTGACGGTGTTCGGGAGCGGCTTGGCCGAGAGGTGCCGAGGGTTGGCGGGTCTTTGTGGTCTCCTGGTGTGCCCTCAGCCGTGGTGGGCGGCCGGCTTCTGCGCTGCCGGAAAACACTGGATGACTTTTTGCGTTTTAGTTGGGGGCCGAGTTTTTGGTTTTGCTACCTGGTGTTCTCTGTGTGGAGCGGGGCCGGTGCTTGTCACCCTGAGGGACTCCTGGGGCTCCCCAATCATCTGCTTGACTGCGTTACTTTACCGCGAGGCATATTAGTTTCCAGTGATTGGCGTCACATGTTTAGCGATTAGGCTTGGCGTTTCACCTTTCCAGGCTTCGCGGTTTACCGTTAACGGGTCCGCCGGGGCGCATCCGATCCCAAGGTCGTCGTCGCCCACTAAATCAACAACAACAGCGGTAGCTCCTGTCGGCGCCTGACTCACTCAGGTATTATTTTAAGTTGTTCCTTAACATTTTTCTTTACGTACATCCCACTGCTTATCTAATATATATATATATTTTTTCCTACCACTTGCACTGGACGGTAGAGCGACGGTCTCGCTTCATGCAGGTCGGTGTTCAATCCCCGACCATGCAAGTAGTTGTGCACCATTCCTTTCCCTCACCCCCGTCCCACCCCAAATCCTTATCCTGACCCCTTCCCAGTACTTCTTCCTCTTGATAGTAGGTGCAGTTTGCATGAAGGGTTTGTCCTCCCGATGACTGCACCAGTACAGATGTTGGTAGAGGCGTTTATGCTGAGGATGATAAGAGCTTCAAAAGTGCTTGTCTGAACAAAAAGTTCCAAGTAGCACGGGCAATGGTGAGACCGTAGTGGACTTACTCTCTCACAAGTTTAAGCTTTTGTAGCTCATAAAATTAAAGAAAGTAATAAAGGCGTATCTTCAACATATATTGTTAAGTACATCATCAATATCAATATATAGAGTACTTCAATGTATAATAAAAAAAATTAGTTGCATAACGGTGTTAAAAGCAACATCAATTTGTCAGTCACCGGTGGGCACTGTAATTAGGCTCCCCCATAATGTTTATATAAGAAATGGAAGCACCAAAAGTGATCACAATCAAGTCAAAACATTCTTACATGATGATGAATGTTTTGTAATGATCATTACTCCTAAATTATCTAAAATTTCCACAATCTCTCTCTCTCTCGTCAGCCAAAGTTATTTATAAAACAATAATTCACATTTGTGAAAAAGCACTTAAATTTACCTGAGGGTCACTAACACTCTAGTTACTTCGATAAGAGGAAGCCGGCGGTTTGTCAAAGGTCCAAAATTTGTCCTGATGATTTTTCTAAAAAAATCACTTTGTCTGAAATCACTCCACTGTACAATTATATAAATTATGATTTTGATTCATATATCGTAAAATATCTTACTGAGATTACTTTCCTGAAATACCGTCTCAGACGAGTCTCAGGAACAGTTTTACGTGTAAAAAAAACACAAAATTTGCTACAAACAGTTAGGCCAATGTTATAAATATATTTCCTGAGAGAACATTCGTCCTAAACTATGTTCAGAAGTAAAATATACTCCCTGGCTGGTCAGTAAACTAGTGTCCCGGCTTGAGTACACCCATCACTACACCAAGGTAAACTCAGTCAAGTAGCTAGCTGCTTTATACACAGACTTGTTACACTAACATACAATACACAACCACCACACTAATGTTAACATAGGAACAAACAAACTCCTCATGGTATATAAAATATATGTAATCGCAAGTACACATGTCAACCACACCTAACACATATATATATATATATATACACTCAGCAACTACAGTGAAATACATATTACCACAAATATACATGACAAATAAAACATATTTAACATTTAGTAACTATAAAACATATTAAATATTTAGTAACTATAAAACATTTAATAACTATAGTATTAACAGTCATTCCTTATAATTTAAGGTAAATCCAGGATGTTGTATTCCTCGTATATCTGCTGAGTTTTGTTATAGGCGAGAGACATAGACTCACTCATCATAGGAAACTGTCTCAACAATTCTCTCTCAACTTCAATATTTCTTTTAGATATCTGAATCAGGAAATTTCAAATTTAATAGTTTGGGAACTTAATATAATATACCGTACAAGTCATTATGTAATATTTAAGTGTTGTGATCATTATGCTAGAAGACAGTCAATATTAATGTGGGATTTTAATTAATAAATTATCAATAAGTAAAAATAATAAAAACGCTTGTTATTATTATCAAGTATTTTGTATATATAGTAATTACAAGACCAAACATTGACAATTATATGAAGTGATTAAAAGCAAAGGGGGGATGTTGTGGGGGAGGGAAGGAAGGAGAAGGGGTGAAGTGATGAAGAGAAAGGTGGAGAGTGGAGGAGAACAAGAAAGGTGAGCGAAAGAGGAGAGGGAAGGAAAGGCGAAAGGGGGGATGTTGGAGGAAAGGTAAGAAATGTGGAGAGTGGGAGAAAGTGCGAAAACAGGGGAAGAAAGAAGATTGAGAGGAAAAGGGGGGGGGGGTAGAGAAAGTGGGAAGAGAGACCTGGGCACAGCCGGGAACCTTATCTAGAAAACGATATAAAAGGAACTCGTAACTCACCCTCTGAAGCAAAGTTTTCCTTGGCGGCAACAAGAGCAGCAGTCCTGATATAGTCTTTGCCAGTATTTTGTTCTGTAATCTTCCCAGAGTTGATAGGTAGATCTCAGACACTCTCCTCCCGAAGTTGTTTTCAACTGACGTGTTCCCAAGTTCCTTAACGAATTCTGAAGCATAATCTGTAACAAATATGAACACCTTGTAGAATCATCTTTAATATTTTACTCATTGTCACTTTGGTTATCATAATCATCTTTAACAAATTATACAGTGCTAAAAAAAAATTGTCCCTGGATAGTAAGTGTCATTTTCTGATTTCTTATGACTCCAGAGTGTGGAGAATGGATATTATTTTTCTCAAACTTGCTTTGACCTTCGCCTCAGACAGCTTAGTGAAGACGTCTTGGAGGCACCTGAAAGCTGGCGACTCCTTATCTAGAGCTGTGATGCTTTATATCATAAGTCTGCAGCCTTCAGCTACCTTCATGATGTCTTCTCTAAGCTCTCCACATACGTCAGTTGCTTAATTTAGAGACTACTTACGATCAGACTCGAGCCCTCTGGTGATGTGACGATGTGTATTGAATTTTGTAACTATATCATAAAAATTGCAACTTAGTTAAATGAATTTTGCGGTTTAGTCCCTAATCCCATTATGTTGTTCTGTAGCCTTTCCACTACCGCCCACAGCATGGGTATGGGGTGCATAAAACATGACCTAAACTAAACTTCCAGGGATAACAATAGAAAAAAATTTTTTCATTGTGTTAACACCATCATCTCTGTCATAAGATAATATAATGTGATGAAGATGTACCGAGAGCTAGATAAAGCCTCAAAAAGATCGTTGAAGAGTCGACAAGGTCATTGAAGCCTCAATATGGTCATTGAAGTCTCAATAAGGTCATTGAAGCCTCAACAAGGTTCTCTTCTGTTAACGTACCAAGACCTCGGTGAAGCCTCAACAAAGTCCTCGCTCCAGAAGGTCTGTCACTGCTGATAAGGAGGCCGTTGTCTCTCTCGTAGATGATCATAGACTGGACGGTAGAGTAACGTTCCCCATTGGTGCCATGGAGGTACTTCTCAAGGATCCCCACCTGCCGACATGCACCAACACTAGGATGAAGCCTACGGGCTCGCCATAGCCCGTGCTACCTGGAACTTTTGTTCCGAGTAGCTGATTTTTTAACAACAATAACAACAGCTACAATAGCTAATTACACTGTTGAATTGTATAAACAACAATGCTCTATTTATTAATATTATTTAATTCTTATTTATGTTATATAACATACTATAATAAACAATGGCTAAATAAATTTACACAAAACAATACAAAAATTAAATTCATCAGCGAATTTATTAAATAGTTTAATATGAGGGATCAAACATTTTAGCAGGAAACACACAGGGCACCATATACATATAGATGGGAACAGTGTACAAAGCTGAATTCTATTTGAAATTCTGAAATTGTTCCAAGATACATAATTTGGAAAACAATTGGAATTTACCTTACATATGAAATATTACCAAACATTAGTAATATTACCTTCGCTGACACATCTCTGGCAACAAACTGAAAAAACGGCCCAAGAACATCAAAGAATCTGTGGAGACAAACATCAAAAGAAAACAAGTTTTTGGGTTTGTGATCATCTTCATTTCTTCCTGTAATTCATGTAAATTCCTCAGTTCAATTATTCTTATGTATGTCACTTAATACAGAGATACAGTACACCATTACATTAATTTAGTATAATTATTAGGCTTCCTTATGAAAGATATCCTAGTAATAATCTATGACTATGAAAATTAATCATTCAACAAATATTAATATGAAGTGTGTAGTGAAAACTTTAGTGAAACATATACTCTAGAAAATTTGTACACATTATTTAGACAAGTGACTCCAATACATGTCAAAAATACAGCAAGAATCAGATATATATTTCGAGTAAACTTGTGAAATTTTTTAATCAACACAAAATTATAGATCTATTTTACTAGTTACTGTAATATGTGAGCTTGAATGATCGAGACTGTCTATATCCTGACTCAACAAAAAATTAATCGATAACACATTATTCCTCCTTCAGACGTCATTTGAAAAAGTCATTTATTACTTGTTCACCTCCGTCCAGCTTTCCAAGTACCCCGCTAGCGCCAGCTGTCCGCCCTCTGGCACCGTGAAGCCCTTCACGATGTGTGGGATGCTGAACACTGCCTCTGTTGCCTCTCCTGGCCTCTCCTCCGCTCCTTCCATCCTGCAAGTACCATCCATCCTGCCAGTACCACATACCACATCCTACGGCACCACATACAGTATCCTACAGTACCTAGGGTGACACCTCCCCCGGTACCACTCTTGTGTCTTACAGTTCCATGAATGGATGGCTTGAAGAGTAAGCTGGGCGGACACGAACACACACTAAGGCACTACTGTACATATTATACTGTTTGAAGACTGAACCACTAAGACATAAATCTAATCTTACGCTACAGGAAATGATACAAAATCTTTAAATCTTGTACTGCATCCATCTTTCGCTTCTAGTAGATAAAGTGTGATGGAAATATACTGCGTGTGTAGCCTAAATCTAAATAATGTTATGTATTACCAATAATGTCTTACCCTCAATGTGTAATATTATATTGGCATACATATCAATAATACAGTGCTACAAATATATAGTATATAGATAAATTGTAAAACCTAATGTTAAACTTTCCTATAGGTCCTTTGTTAAACTTAAGGACCTATATGATGTTGTTATGCTTAAGAGTTTAGGGGTACACAGTAAACTACCGTTCACAGGATGAATATGGGCTACCCAATAAACTACCGTTCACAGGATGAGTATGGGGATACAAACTACCGCTCACAGGATGAGTATGGCGTGCACAGTAAACCAGTCACCGCTGGCGACAACATTAAACCTAAAATTATCTGATTAAGGACCTGCCCCGAAACGCTATGCGTGTTAGTGGCTTTACAAGAATGTAAAAACATCAATGCTATGTACGCTGATAAACCCAATGTACCTTCTTATGTATAAAAATATATAAACATAGCAAACTACACACCCCAGGCGGTCCTTGGCTAGACAAACCCGATTGGCAAGTCTTGCCACCTGCGACAGCCTAGTTAACCAAACCTTCCCACACTTCCTCTCCTCATATGACCGCAACGACTCATCAGCGAGTCTTCGCTGATCACCACAAATCATTATTGATGCTGTATTAGGTAAACTTGTAGAGCAAGGAGAGTATACATAACCAACCTGTGGTGGAGAGAGTGGCTGGTGCGTCGATCGCCCGGCCGTCACTGACTGACCTGTGAGAGTACACCCGCTCTGGGACCTCACCCATTGGTAGGAAAATAATGAAGAGTTTAAAACAAACATTGGCTATACTTGCCGGCTCCGCCCCCTTCCGCCTCTAGAAGGACCGCCAGGAGCCGACCCCAAAACGTTATATTTTCCAAGTATCACGAAAAGATGCGTTTATGTAAAACTAACATTATATAAATACATACATTATACATAATACAGTGGAATATTCTCAGCGGATATTGTATATTTATATAAAGCCTCCGTATTCATTCAGTAGACGGCAGTAGATAGGGGAAGCCTCTTCGAGGTTCGACCCCCTAAGAGAATGGTGTATGACAAAAGCCTAACACACACACAGCAGCCACGCCCCATAACATTCCCAACCTCGCCTTATTGTCATTCCTGGGACTTGGGCTATAGGCTGTGTTCATCATAACAAGTTCATGAGTGCCGCTGCCTAATAAACTCGCCCCTCGGGGCCAAAATTTTAAATTTGTAACACGCCCTTAGTTGCATTCATCTAGATTTGTAATTTATGTTGATTACCTTATTTTATTTGCAATTTCAACATTAGCATCCTTTGCTTTTATGTATACCACTGTGTTATATGTATACCACTGTGCTTTTAAGTATTCCACTGCATTTTTATGCATAACTCTGTGCTTTTATGTATACCACTCTGCTTTTATGTATAATGTACCAGTCTGTGCTTTCATTTATGTTGTTTCTTACTAATACCAGTTCATTGAATTAAACAGTTTCCTAACTGCTCATTTCTATTCTGTTAGCGGCACCAGTCTTGTTGAGCAAGCACATTTGCATTACCTTTTACGTTGGTTGAATTTATTGTACCTCTTCCTTAGGTGTATTTTGCTTTACTGTTAATTACGTGGATTGTTAACTAGTTATAATTTACGCACACTTATATTTTGGCGTCCTCATTGCTGCACTTGGAGTAGTTGGTTAACTCTCTTTTATGGTATTGTTATCTTGAGGTTATCTTGAGATGATTTCGGGGCTTTAGTGTCCCCGCGGCCCGGTCTTCGACCAGGCCTCCACCCCCAGGAAGCAGCCCGTGACAACTGACTAACACCCAGGTACCTATTTTACTGCTAGGTAACAGGGGACATAGGGTGAAAGAAACTCTGCCCCATTGTTTCTCGCCGGCGCCTGGGATCGAACCCGGGACCACAGGATCACAAGTCCAGTGTGCTGTCCGCTCGGCCGACCGGCTCCCCCGGTTACTATATTATTAGATTATACTCTTTCAACATCATCTGTTTATGTCAATTCACATTCATGTGACTCATGGACTTATTATTTTAGACAGAAAATATTAGCACTGCTTAATTAATCTTAGAATTAATTGATAAATTAACATTGTAGTTTAGTAACTATATACCATTAATCATTTAGTTAATTAACCAAAATCCCACTCGGCGTTTCGCAATCAAAGCTACGAAAATAGAAATCCTTTACTCAAGTAGTGTTTACTACCATAAATATACAGTAATGACAGACACTCACTACTGGGGCTGCCTGAGAGCTCCACAACTCCGTGGACAGGAGCCAAGAGAAATATGTCATAACATACACATGAAATATATCTCAGAATGTCAGGTTTCAAGTATGAACAATAGTTACATCATTCTGGAGTGTGAAATATGGTTTGAAATGTAAATTAGATACATTGAGGGATCGGGGAGATCATAGGCGGCACAATTAGAAAACACGGTGTAAACATCGAAGGTCCACATACTGATATTCATCAGTTTCCTGCCGGCAAATGTAATATTCCTGTACTTTCTAAGTAATCGCTGTAATAACCGCTGTAAAATACTGCGCATTTAGAGTGGCTCCGTATTTTTTACTGTAAAATACTGCGCATTTAGAGTGGCTCCGTATTTTTTACTGTAAAATACTGCGCATTTTGAGTGGCTTCGTATTTTGATTGTAAAATATTGTAATTAACATCGGCGTAAAATAATGAGTATTTTACGAAAAATTATTATTTATAAATATGTTAAATATAGAAATCATCTCATAAAGGTGATTTACACTTTCGTTTTAAGATATATTTATGCAAGTTTCCATAATTCGTTTAATTCCGAAGTTATTACTGGAAAAGTCCGTATAATTTAGGTCACCAAAGGTCATAGACCTCTACGGGCTCACCATAGCTTGGAAATTTTTGTTCCAGGTAGCGAATCTTAAACAACAACATGGAACTCTGGAACATCATTAATGCTGCCATGGACTTTCTTACCACTTTATAAACTCCTGAAGGTAGGAATACATTGTTAAATATCTTCTTGTTAAATTTTAAACTCTCAGCTGAAGTCTCCTGAATTGTTTTCTGTTCTTTGTAAATATGTAAATGCATTTACATACGTCTCCAGAGTAATAGAGTGAACGAGAGTTGAATTGATTGCGTAATCGAAAGATTGACAGGGAGGTAGACACAACCTCGTAGAGTGATAGAGATAGGTATATAGACTAATTAAATGGTAGATACAATAGTCACGTGATAGATTGAGTAATTTAATGAAATAGAGACACACAGTGACAGGGCCTATTGAAACAGTGATTACTGACAATGTGACAGTGACAGACAGCGAGTCTGTCTTTACGCCTCTTCTCTGTGAGAGA
Organism: Procambarus clarkii; assembly: GCF_040958095.1. NCBI lineage: Eukaryota > Metazoa > Arthropoda > Malacostraca > Decapoda > Cambaridae > Procambarus > Procambarus clarkii. The sequence goes on from NC_091160.1 coordinate 32,978,928, forward strand.
TCTTGAGATGATTTCATGGCTTTAGTGTCCCCGCGGCCCGGTCCTCGACCAGGCAAGCGATATCTTGCTCCCGCGCTTTGTCTCCTAGCAATTGGTGCTACTAAGTGTCTTTTAATCTCTCTCTCTGTTCTAGTTGTGTCGTAATTGGTCATTAGACCGTGGGTGGAGGTGGCATCTACACCCTCCCGCGTCCTTCCTGGTCACTTACACAGGGCGGAAGTGTACTTTCTCACTCACCAGGGGGCCAGATTCACGAAGCAGTTACGCAAGCACTTACGAACCTGTGCATCTTTTCTCAATCTTTGGCGGCTGTGTTTACAATTATTAAACAGTTAATGAGCTCCGAAGCGCCAGGAGGCTGTTTATAGCAATAACAACAGTTGATTGTGAAGTTTCATGCTTGTAAACTGTTTAATAAATGTAACCAAAGCCGTCAAAAGATTGAGGAAAGATGTACACGTTCGTAAGTGCTTGCGTAAGTGCTTAGTGAATCTGGCTCCTGTTTCTTAACGCCAACACCTCCTACCCTGTAATTCGGTTATCACTCATTACGATTACTGTCCGCGAAGCGCAAACCATGCCGTTATCGTTGTTTGATTATTGGATATCATTGCTAGCAACAGGCGTGTGCACACATGTATACTATATACACACACACATGTATACTATATATGCATATAAAATATTTATATTATTATATAAATATATCTATTTTTTTCGCAAGTATAATAAATATATACGAATACCAATCGTATGTATTATAAGAATAACAAGTAATATAACTTGCATAAAACTCAGCATAAATTGAATGCAAAGTTTGTTGAGATATATGATCAAACTACAGGATATTTACTTATAAAATCAAGCGTCAGCGATTTTAATAGGCTTTACACGCATCAGCTTAGCGGACGGAGCACGTGCCTGAGCTTGTAATGTTTGACTGATGCGTCCAAGCTGGGGCCGTCCCCAGTAACCCATCCTCAAGCTCTGCTCGTCCAAGCTGGGGCCGTCCCCAGTAACCCATCCTCAAGCTCTGCTCGTCCAAGCTGGGGCCGTCCCCAAATTTAAACCAAACTCTGACCATTGGATCAGACCCGAATCGTGTGGCCTTAACCTCTGGTCCCGACTTTGACCTGCGGGTTGTCCTCCCTTAATGTGGTGCCAATTAAACGCTGCTCCAAGACTAAGCCCTTTAACCCTACACTCACAGTTCATAACGAAATTGTGAGGAACAAATCCACAAGGGCCGTGACGAGGATTCGAACCCGCGTCCGGGAGCATCCCAGACACTGCCTTAATCGACTGAGCATCCTGCGTCCGGGATGCTCCCGGACGCAGGTTCGAATCCTCGCCACGGCCCTTGTGGATTTGTTCATTTGTGTGATCACTGTGTGTGATATTGTGAGGTTATCGTCGAGGGTGAGGAAGAGAAATCAACCAACTTTTAACAAAAGCAAATTCAACCTACATCTATCTTGCCAGAGTCAAACACTAGACAACGTGATTTAAAACATCTGGGAATAATAAACTTTTTAGAGTGACATTAAGTAGTGGTGTTTGATCGACTCATCCGGGGAGGGAGACGGAGGCTGGACACTGGTCCTTGAGCCAGCGACCTCACATTACCATCAGAGACGGAGCAGGCAAGGGTTGGCACCGGTGGACGTCCCTCCGTCACTCTCCTGTAAGAGTGAGTAACTCTTGTAGTACACCTGGTACACGGCTCAGTTACTCTGCTACTGTTCAAACAAGGTGTCGGGAGCCGAATTACTTTCAGCAGATTTTTAGTAACAGTTTAAACATGATTACAATAATAAATGATGATAACTTATGGTTAATAATAATGATAATTTACGATTATTAATAATAATGTAAAAGCTAACACGTCACTGTTGTTCCTGGAGGCTGGTGTTGGAGGCTGGTGTTGGAGGCTGGTGTTGGAGGCTGGTGTTGGAGGCTGGTGTTGGAGGCTGGTGTTGGAGGCGACGAGAGATGACCACACCGGCGCTCTTGCTGGTGATGGCGGGTCTCTGTTCCTCCGTCACGATCATCCCTCTTGAGACCTCCGGGCCTCCAGAAGCGCCCCCTCCCAGGGCCACGTCCCCCGAGCGACGCAGTAACCTCCGGCAGGAATATCTCCGAACTCTTCATAACCATAACTCCGACGGAAGGTCCTACTCCGACCGGATCAAACCGTATGAGGTCCGGAGACTTCTACGACCGTCATGGGATTCTCACGACGGTCTTAGAACCCCTGCCGGTGCGACTTACCATGATAGCCACCATGAGTCTTGGCAGGACGACTTTTCGGCTAGCGGTTATGGAGGTCCCACGAGGGGAGCGGCGAAGAGGACCCCTCACTGCAAGAGACACAGTGAAGACAGACTCGGCCCTCAGGATGTTCCCCTTACCTCAGAGGCTTCAGAAATATTAATAGACGGAAACAGTGGAAGCTCTCGCGATGAACACCGTAAAAGATCGGAATTCCAAAGGCTTCCAGGCGCTCCAGGGGCCTTAGTTGGGGCATTTCGAAGAGCTCCGACGCTTCATAAAGATTCCCTGAGGTTCCAGAGGCTTAGAATTGCACCGGAGGGTGTGGGAGAGGAGACGGAAGCATTGTGGGTAAGGGAGATGGTGGAGGCTGTGATAGAGAGGGAGATGAATGGATGCCATCTGATGCTCGTTCACGACGGAAGCCACACTCACCAATTACTCCTAAATCATCTGCTCATTTACCTGCCAAACTTGCGACAAGTGAGTAGTCGCTTGCGAGCGCACTGCCTATCCTACTGGAACCTTGCCATACTGTATTTGTTACTAGTGCTTTGCAATGCTGCCGCTGTCACCTTTGTACTGTCGAACTGCGTGTGTAGTTGCTGGTATATATTAGTGTACCGACTGTTGGTATACTCCCGTACCGCGGGTGTATGGGGTTATACGCATTATTAAGGGACGCAGCGCCGGTTTACATGGGACAACACTAATTAAAGATAATTATTATTGCTTAGGGGTAATTAGGAAGTATCCCGGGACTTGGGACTTGGGTTGGATTCTGGATTAATTTAACTGCCTTAGGGCTGCGATGAGATTAGATGTAGGGATGTTATTATAGGAGGCACGGGGTTATACATAGCCATGGGGTTATACACAGCCATGGGGTTATACACAGCATGGGGGGGGGGGGGACTGTGTATATATATAGGGTTTTCTGAGTGAATTTACAATATTATATAAAAGAGTGGTCGTGAGGAGGTCTGGGGCGACTAGAGGTACTGACGCTACATGACTGACCAGTACTGAGTCTGTTGTAGCCGGTACATTGTGGTGCTGCTGCCTGTTGCTGTTGGTCTCTTGTAGCACTGCTTCTGTTGCTGCTTGTAAGTCATTTACAACCACTGTTACTGCTCGCATATTACTAGTATTATAGAACCTCTGTTAATGTTAGTATATCATTCTATAACCTCTGTTACTGCTTGTATATCATTCTACAACCTCTGTTAATGTTAGTATATCATTCTATAACCTCTGTCACTGCTTGTATATTATTCTACAACCTCTGTTACTGCTTGTATATCATTCTACAACCTCTGTTAATGTTAGTATATTATTCTACAACCTCTGTTACTGCTTGTATATCATTCTACAACCTCTGTTAATGTTAGTATATTATTCTATAACCTCTGTTACTGCTTGTATATCATTCTACAACCTCTGTTAATGTTAGTATATCATTCTATAACCTCTGTCACTGCTTGTATATTATTCTACAACCTCTGTTACTGCTTGTATATCATTCTACAACCTCTGTTAATGTTAGTATATTATTCTACAACCTCTGTTACTGCTTGTATATCATTCTACAACCTCTGTTAATGTTAGTATATTATTCTACAACCTCTGTTACTGCTTGTATATCATTCTACAACCTCTGTTAATGTTAGTATATTATTCTACAACCTCTGTCACTGCTTGTATATCATTCTACAACCTCTGTTAATGTTAGTATATTATTCTACAACCTCTGTTACTGCTTGTATATCATTCTATAACCTGTTACCGCTTGTATATAATTGTAGAGCCTTTGTTGTTGATTGTCCATGACTGTACTGCCTGTGTTGGGGTTGCCTGGGGTGGGGGTTGCTCTTCCCATGGTGGGGGGACACGTAGAAGGCGGGGAAGGTGCAGGTGTGTGACTGTGTCCCGTGCCCCACACCAGGTGGTGGCGGCCCTCAGGGTGGAGGACCTGGCGGGGGCGGCGTGGACCTCGTCGTGTGATGGGCGGGGCGCCTACGTCTTCCTCCTCCACCGGCCGGAGACTCTCATCTCCTTCCTCAACACTGACGACGATTGCTGGAACTACCAGGGAAGGTGGGTGCTCTGCCACGCCTTCAAGCTCACACACACACACACACGCATATGTATGTATGTATGTATAAGGAGGTGGTAGGAGAAAACTATACGGGAGCACCCGGTGGAAGCCTAACAAGGCCCCCCCCCCGGATGCTGCATATCTTCTTCTTCAAGGCTGAGGATCCCTATAAACACAGCGAGAGGTAGTAGTACCCTCTATATATTATCTAAAAAATCTGGGGGTGTGAGTTTTCAGTTGCATATTTGCCTGGAGACCGTTCAGGCTTGTTCGCATTATCTAAAAAAATATGTATATGCTGCAACCCATCCTCCGAACTGACAGTACGATTTAATACTAAGTGTAATAAGTACACTTTCTTACTGTCATGAACAGTGCATAATTGCACTTACGGGGCTGTTACATTTACCCAACCCCCTCCCCCGATTTCAGTTAAGACAGAATTTTAGGATGAAGTTGTCAATATATATTTCAAATAAACACAAGTTTTAAATATCAGAAATTTCTTTTTCAGGTTTATTAAACAATATAGATTTTATACAAAATTTTAAAATATCCTGAGTTACTTTACAATTTATTGATATATTTCAGTTTTGTTTTATTAGTTTTATAAAACTGTAATATCAATATAGCTATAGGTTAAGTACTAATTGTAATTAAGAAGCAATAAAATTATTATCTTCAAAAACTAAGACGGTTAGGTGAGGTTGTGGTTTTCTATTCAGTTTTTCAGGTAAACTCAAATATTCACAATATATTTGCCAGTACGATTTAATACTAAGTGAAAATAAGTACAATTCCTAACTGCTATGAATAGTGCATAATTGCACTTATTTGTCTTCCTACATTTACCACCCCATTTTTGGAGGACGGGCTGACATATAGACAGACAGACACATTTAGATATATGTTCTATAATCTGCTTGAACTCTCTCATCCATTTTGCATCACAGGTATTTTGTGGTTGGTCTCCAGGTGGGCGACCTGGAGGCTGTCAGTAGGTCTAAGAAGGGCAAGAAGACACCGCACTTGGCTGGGGCAGTTAAGGTAGCTGGCTGAGACTGGTACTTGTACGACTGTTACGGAGTGTGGCTGTTTAACATAATAGATCTCACCTAATAGTGCTTGCATTATAGGAGGAATTTCCAAGCACCGCTTCTTCACCTGGGTAAATATTGGGTTTGAAACACGGTGGTTAATTTATGGCACTAATTACCGAGGTCACATAATTGACGTGGGATTGCTGGATTGTTTCAAGCGTAGGTTAGATATATATATATATATATATATATATATATATATATATATATATATATATATATATATATATATATATATATATATATATGAATGTGTGTGTGTGTGTGTGAGTAATAGACAGGTAATATAACCTGTCTATTACACACAGGAGATCCTCGACTATACTGTACCACATATAACACCCCCCCCCCTCCTCTCACAGTCAGGTGTGGAGGGGGAGTGGCAGGTGTTCATGAACCAGCTGTACTGGGGAGCAGGTCTGCGGCACATCACCACCTGGCGCAGACACAGCTTCACGACACAGGTGGACCTCTTCCCCGACAAGGTCTCCGACTTGCGTGGCGCCCTCCTCAAGGTCAGGCCTAAGAACCTTTACCATATTTCGTAAGACCTGCATTTTAGGGGAAATACATTTGCAAATATTTGTATGTGTGCTGTTGTTGTTGTTATAGATTCAGCTACTGGGAGCAAAAAGTTGAAAGTAGCACGGGCTATGGTAAGCCCGTAGTGGACTTACCTGGTACAGGAGCGGGGCAAGTAGCACGGGCTATGGTAAGCCCGTAGTGGACTTACCTGACACAGGAGCGGGGCAAGTAGCACGGGCTATGGTGAGCCCGTAGTGGACTTACCTGGCACAGGAGCGGGGCTGTAACTGCGTCTCGTATGTGTGTGTATGTGTGTTTTGTTGTTGTTTTAGATTTAGCTACTCAGAATGAAGTGTCCATGTAGCACGGGCTATGGTGAGCCCCTACATATGTATATGTGTGCTGTTACTAGTTCATTTATACCACCACCTGTCTCTGTCCTCCTGCCAGGTGGTAACGTTCGTGTGGGAGCCGAGTGTGTTCTACCAGCGGGCCGAGGACGGCGCTGTCCTCTTCCGCTACGGGACAGATATCCTTATCACCGAGGCCTTGGGTCAGGTCATGAACTTCACTATACAGTACCAGGAGCCTCCCAACGGTAACCCCCCCCCCTCCCACCCCCACACACATACCTAACCCCGGGGCACACAAACAGAGACATCAACAACATGCCCACAACTGGTAAATAACCCAAATATCCTTTAAAACTACACAGGGAATCATCCGGAGCCTGTACACAGCTTATAAATTCAAGTTAAGGGAACTCATCCTAATAATAATATGAGAATGACCATAAGGGATATGATCATAATATACAAGATATCAAAAGATGGCCAGGGGAAGTTATTACACATAGCAGAAATTGAACAAGGTGGCACAGGTGGAGCATTATCGAGTTCGAGAAATATAACTAATATCTAGTGAGGGTGATGATCAAGCGCCACGAACTGGAAGCGGAGGTGGTGGAAGCCACCTCCATAAACAGCCTCAAGATCAAACTTGAACATTAAATCACGAAGTGAAATAAATGTAATATGTACCAAATAACTAGGAGACGGGGACCTATACCTAGATCTAACTCCGCAATGGCACATTTATATGCTTATGTATGTGGGTACAATTACCTACCTGTGTCGGGCAGGTGCGCACAGTTTCCTGCGACGCAGTATTCTGTCCTGTGGCCCCGAGTCATACTGAACACGTTGCAGGGGAGATGTGGGGTCTGGTCTCCACCAACGGCACCCTGACCGGCCTCAGAGGCAAGCTGTCGAGAGACGAGGTGGACATTGGCGTCGCTAACCTCTACCTCACGCTAAACCAGCGCGTCGGTACCGAGTTTTCCGCTCCGTACGACACGGAGGTACCGAGCACCCCCAGTCTACATGCACTGTCTCTACGTCTATGCCTCACATACGAGTATTCACACATTCTCTTGTATAGATATACTGTCAAATGATACTGTATTATCGTCTGTATTATTTTCCCTTCTTGCATTCTCTGTTTTCATTTCTAGTCCAACTGCTTCTTGATAAGATCCGAACCTCCACTTCCTCTGTGGCAAGCTCTGGCCTTCCCCTTCAACCCGTCTACCTGGCTCGCTGTCCTCTTCTGTCTACTCCTGTCAGGACCTGTCCTCTACCTTCTGGCTCGCGGCTCCGCTGCATGGTACGTTCATCTACTTTTCTACCTTGTGGTTGATGAGTGGTTGATGAGAAATGTAAAGTGGGGCTGTTGGAGGTGAGCTACGTATTCGTTGGTGGTAAACTCTGTACGTAATTAGTGGTAGACTCTGTACGTGGTTGGTGGTAGACTCTGCTCTTGGTTGCAGTGTAATCCTGTGACTAATTTATTCAGAAAACCCATGAGAGACAAGTATGCAACTACCCCTATCCCCGCGCCCGTCCTCAATACTTTACTAAACTCTGAGCTCAACCAATAGAATCATTGGAGTTCCCTTCATAAACGTTCAGTATCCTTTCACAAGCACTCAATCCTCTTTAACAAATGTTCAATCCTCCTTCACGAGTGTTCAGGTGAATCCTGAGGTATGCATGCAGGACTGAGTAACACAACTGGGCAGCAGACAGCCTTGTTCTGTAGGCTGTCATCCAGCATAGTTCCAAACATCCAGCTCCCAGCTGGATGTTTGGAACTATGAAGGAACTCCTGTCACAAAGAGATGGCTTAAATGACAGGTATTTTGAGTCCTGTTCAGGTCAGATCTATGTTGTACGAAATGTGTTCGGAGTGACTGAGATCAGGAATAGACCTAGAATCTGTTGCGGTTAAAACGCTGTGAATAAATTTATCGTCATGGTATAACTAGGTTATATTAACTCTTGAAATTGTCCTCTTATCATCCTAATTATTGTGTTATGCAAAGTATGCCAATCTATCTTACCGCACTCTTGGTAAACTACACTTTGTCTTACCAATATTTATCACCATTCAAATTGTAAGCTAAATATTGCTTCACTTTATGCCAAAAGTGTTTGATGTACACCTATGTACTCCAGCCATTATAATAAGATTTGCACAGTTTCTTATCCTGATTCTGGTTCGAACCCCCTTTCACGAGGGTTCAATCCACCCCCCCCCCCAACAACAGCGGAGACGAGATCCCAAACCTTCGAACCCTGGCCTCGTGTTTCACCTTCTCCTTGGCGACACTCTTGGGCAAGTCTGCGGCACGAGACCCGAGACCCACCTCCTCCAGGATAGTGACCTTCTCCCTGTGGCTCTACGGGATGATTCTCACCATCGTCTACTCCACCAACCTCACGGCCTACCTCCTCGTCAGCAGGAAGCCCTTCACCATCGACACCTTCAAGGACCTGCAAGCCTCGGGACTTCGAGTCTTTGGTCTGGGGGACCTCTTCCAGTATGAGCTGGCAGCTGCCAGTGACCCGTACTTGAAGGTCGATGTTCAACCAATTATAGTCACATTGAAGCTGTTTATAAAGTAATACTGATTATAAATCTATATATATATATAACGCTAGACATTATATATAACGTTAGACGTTGTATATACACCCTTCCAGGAACTCTCCAAGACGTATGAGAGCCACAGCGCTCCGGAGCAGATCTTTCCCAAGGTGCTGGGCGGTGAGGGCGTCCTACTGGAGAACCATGGCTTCTTGGAGTTTTCGGCTACCACTCGCTTCGCCACCAGAGGGGCGTCCCGCGTTCGAATCTTGAAGGTTTCTGCGCTGGGTGATTGCGTGGGGGGGGGACGGGGAGGGGGGGTGAAGAAAGTGGGTTGGGGTTATTAAGTGGGCGAGTGAGGACAGAAAATGGGGGGAGGGCAAAGCAGTAAGTGGTTGGGAGGGCAGGAAGTAGAGAGAAGGCAGTAAATGCGGATGGAAGCGTGGAGAAGGGGGCAGTAAGTGGCAAGGAGGGCAGAAAGTGGCAAGGAGGGCAGAAAGTGGCAAGGAGGGCAGTAAGTGGCAAGGAGGGCAGTAAGTGGCAAGGAGGGCAGAAAGTGGGGAGGAGGGCAGAAAGTGGCAAGGAGGGGCAGAAAGTGGCAAGGAGGGCAGAAAGTGGCAAGGAGGGCAGAAAGTGGCAAGGAGGGCAGAAAGTAGCAAGGAGGGCAGAAAGTGGCAAGGAGGGGCAGAAAGTGGGGAGGAGGGCAGAAAGTGGCAAGGAGGGGCAGAAAGTGGCAAGGAGGGGCAGAAAGTGGGGAGGAGGGCAGAAAGTGGCAAGGAGGGGCAGAAAGTGGGGAGGAGGGCAGTAAGTTGGATGGGGAGGGTAGTAAATGAGTGGGGGAGACAACAGCAAATGGGGGGTGAGGTGAAAATATATAGGGAAAGAGGACGGAAAAGACTTGGGGGGGGGGGGAAGAATGTTGCCACTGCATTAATTTTAGAATTTTTATTTTCTTGAAATGTAATTTTTTCATAAATTTTATTAATTAGTCTTTCTTAAATTCCCCTAAACAGAATGTCATTTATATATTAATTGATGTTTCTACTTAGTCATTATATTTGTTAAAACATTTTTTTGTTTCCCCTTAAACTTCTTTAAAATGCTATTTCACGTGGATGTTCTTAAACAGTTCTTCTTCTTAATCTTCAACATCAACATTTACAATTATTGTAAATATTAAAATCAAAATACATCCTCCAATAGAGAAACGGATGGAAAACATTTTAAATTTAGGTCTATGGGTCCTGGAAAGAGGTATTTCCTGGTGCTGCAGAACTGCTTCGCTCCCTACAATATCGCCATGGGCCTCCAGGCGCACTCGCCGCTCAAGCCCAAGCTGGATGTGGTCATAGGCTGGGTCCAGCAGGCTGGACTCGTCAGACGGTTCTTCCTGGACTCCATGAGGCTCGCCGCAGCCTCTAAGGTGAGGATACTGGAAGCCTGTGAAGCCTGGTGCTCGAAGCCTAGTGTTTCGATAATAATAATAATAATTCTGATAATAATTATGGCCTTAAAAATGTTCATAATACAAAATATGATAATATAATGATATCACTATTATCTGTTTTTCTTCGTGCAGAAGTACAGAGAAGTGGAGGGGGGGCCGCCGGGCAGAGACGAGGGGGCGGTGACCCCTATCACCCTGGACCACCTCCAGGGGGCCTTCCTGGTGGCTCTCGCTGGCCACGTCCTCTCTACCGTTGTTTTCATCGTCGAGAAGTTATTGATTACCCCAAGGAGTGTCTGATTGGTTCCTGATTGACCTGAAGAGTGTCCGATTGGTTCCTGATTGGCCTGAAGAGTGTCTGATTGGTTTCTGATTGTTGCAAGGAGTGTCTAATTAGCTGTTGCTGGCACAATACTGGATGGGGGGCGGTGTGTAGGACAAACATATCAATTGTGACACTAGCTCTCCACATATGTCAGTTGCTTAATTTAGAACCTGTACTTGTGGTCGATCTCGAACCCATTGTTGATGTGACGACTTATACTGAATTTTGTAACTAGCTCATCAAGATTGTAACTTGCTTAGCTAAATGAATTGTGGGGTTCAGTCCCTGAGCCCATTATGTGCCTCTGTAACCGTTTCCACTACCGCCCTCAAGATGGGTATGGGGTGCATAATAAATGAACTGAACTAAAAAAGAGTATCTGATTGGCTGAAGAATATCTGGTATCTGATAGGACCCGGATTTATTATATGTTTATTTAAGCATTCCAGATGGTTGTAATTAATGCTAATTTGATCTGTTTCGTTATTAAACTACCTGTATCCCTGAAATGTGTAGGTGGTGATATAGGTGTACGGGAACAGGTGTGGATACTGTACAGTACATGGAGAAATATTTTGTCTTCACAGTATATAATACAGCACCTCAAAATGATTTATTTATATTAAAAAATACGAATTCAATATTTAAATTAAAGCACAGTATGTTAATTTAATATACCTATATATTACTCTGTAATGGAATTTTTTTTTTTCCTCATTAAAAATATTAAATACAATAGTTACAATACTGGTCAAAAAAAGAAGCCTTGTAGCCACTGTTTTCTACACAAAAGTGTTGTCTATGGTTTGGTGTGCCAGTGTCGGTGTTAGGAAGCCTCATAGTTTTTTTTTAAGCTCACTCTAGACCAACATCTAGCCTTCACCAGGATGCACTCCACAGCAGGCCAGAGTGTCACAGGACAGGTTAGTAATAAGATGAACTGGAGATCTCGTGATCAGACGATGAATATTAAAAATCTGAAGACATAGTTAAGTCAAAAGCCAATGACGGGTGACTTAGCTGGCAGGGGTGACTCAGCTAGGGACGGGTGACTCAGCTGACTCGCCTCAACACCAGCTGTGTCTCTCCTGACGATCCAGGAGCTTATATGACCAGTATGACTTATCATGCCATCAGCTAGGATATAAAAATAAGCGGTTATTAGCGGTATATAAACACCTGGACACCAGCTAAGGAGTCAGTGCTCCGTCAGCATCGAGGAGGAGAGTGTCGTCGATCTGTCTCAGCATTATAAAGGTGTGTGATCATTTTGCTTTTATGGTTTGTTTACCTATATGATTATACTCTACTTTTGTCGATGTATCATTACCCGAGGCTTCACGGGAAGTAAATATAATGCTTAGGAGAGGTTTCCAATGAGTGTGGCTCGACGAAGCTCGTTTTCTGTTGGTTTAACCCGTTTATATATCGTTAGGGGTAAGAAGTATTAGACTAGGCATGGTTGGGCTAGGTTAGGATGGGTAAGATTAGATACGTTTTAAAAATTCGTTAGTAAACCTTCTTGTGTACAATGTGATTCGTATCCCATCCAGACGCTGTCCACACCTCGCTCACAACGTCACTAAAATTATGTACTAAATTGCCTGAACATATCTTGAGGTTATCTTGAGATGATTTCGGGGCTTTAGTGTCCCCGCGGCCCGGTCCTCGACCAGGCCTCCACCCCCAGGAAGCAGCCCGTGACAGCTGACTAACACCCAGGTACCTATTTTACTGCTAGGTAACAGGGGCATAGGGTGAAAGAAACTCTGCCTATTGTTTCTCGCCGGCGCCTGGGATCGAACCCAGGACCACAGGATCACAAGTCCAGCGTGCTGTCCGCTCGGCCGACCGGCTCCCCATATAACATATAACATAACCTAACCAAAGACCCACAAATCGGAAAAGGGTCATCACGACAATTTTACAAGCCGCTGTAACTTTAAACACAACAGTTTTTGGCGGTAATTTATACGTCACACAACGCGCGTACTAAATTGCTGCTGTCATGTGGGTACCGACAAGACTTCTGGCTTACACGAAGAGAAGCGAATAATTAAATATAATATAATGAAAGCCCTGCTTCGTGTCACAGTGGGCTGCGTCGCGGGTTCTATCCCTGTGGTAGAAGGAAAGCATCAGGGCTCCGTCTCAGACTACACCAAACTTTTTACTAGAGGAAGACAGACTAAGCAGAGCCGGTTTGGTGTTGGGCTTAAGGTCTATCGACCTCTAGAGGGTTATTAATCCCACCACACTTTACTGACCAGCCAGCAAGTAAACGTTAGACTTGTTCATAGTTCAGGACTAAAGTAAACTGTGTATGGATACATATTTCGCTTCCAGTAGATAAACGATAAATGAGATTAAGAAACAAGTAGCGTATTGTGAAGTCTAATAATAAACAGCAGCTCTCCAATGACTGTAATATCTCAATTGCTCAAACAATTATGTATTAGCGATAAGACTTACCATTAATGTATAATGACTTCCTGTAAATATATAGCTCGTGAAATAGAACATTCTCTGTAACTAGCTGACATTGTAGTTATAAGGTGTGAAGGATAGATGAAACTGTTTATGAAATAATCTAAGATGAGGTCTGATAAAGACCTTTTGTGCCCTCTGTAATGCTTTTTGCGTTAACGCTGAGGATGGGTATGGGGTGCACATTAAACTAGCCGCCTCCGGCGGCAACAATTTAAAAATGTGTGTGCATATATATTGAAAAGTTGGGTTCACCTATTACTGTACTTCTTAGTTAAGTGACTGAATTAATATATGTATTAAGAAATAAACTTCTACAAAAAAAGTATGTAAACAAGTTCATGACTGGTCATATCAGCCAATCGCAAGCTTACGGAGCTCAGCTCTTGGCTTCTTATGTAATCAAGAGATTATGTTAACCCCGTGATGAAGCATCCCAGTAACCATGGCGACCTCTCCCGCCAGGCTCAGGCAGCATTTTCTTGGGGTTCTTGAATATAAGAAAACTAATTTAATCCGTGAATTAACTTTGGATGCACGTGTGGCGCGTCTGTCGGTGTGATTAGTTAGTGATTGGTGAAGTGACGGGCGGAGTAAGGGCTAATGTGATTAATTAATAGAGTGGTGATGGTGGTGGTTGTGGTGGTGGTTGTGGTGGTGATGGTGGTGGTTGTGGTGGTGATGGTGAATGTAGTGGTGGTGGGGGTAGTGGTGAGGATGGTTTTGGTAGAAAATGATAGGTGGTGGTCTACTGGAAGGGGGGGGGGAGGGATGTGAGTCTAGCCCTATATATCCCGCCTATATTTTACCTGTTGCGCACGGGAGACATCTCCCGTCACGCAGGGTGCAGTCGCACCTCCACAGATCTCCAGTATCAGCTCTTGATACTGGTAATGGCTCAAAAGGGCCACCACTTACGGGCTATTATTCATGCCCGTGCCACCTTTAGGGTGGCTTAATCTTCATCAGTCATCTACCTGTTGCGTAATAATTTAAATTTACTGGGGGTTCCGAATTCCTCATCGAATTTGACCTTAAAGTTACGGAAGGAGGTGGCTTCCACACCTTCTTTCCGTGTGGTGTTGTCCTCTTGCCACAGTATTAAACTTGTCTCCGGAAAAGAGAGACCTGCCACATTGTTAGAAAGGTCTTATGTTGTGTTAATCTACGAGGAAGACGGAAGACAAGAACTGCCTCACGACAGCACTAACAAGCATCACCTGCAAGGTTGTTGTATAAGATTCGTTACCTGGAACATAAAGTTCCAAGTAGCACAGGATAAGGTGATCCCGTAGTAGTTTGACCCGCAAGGTACTAGCGGGCTGACCTGAAGCACACTGCTACAACATTTACAACAGTTACATTTTGTGCTCTGCTGCCACACTGATAGGGAGCCGGTGGCTGAGCGGACAGAACACTGGACGCGTGATCCTGTGGTCCCGGGTTCGATCCCGGGCGCCGGCAAGAAACAATGGGCAGAGTTTCTTTTACCCTGATGCTCCTTTTATCTAGCAGTAAATAGGTACCTGGGAGTTAGTCAGCTGACACGGGTTGCTTCCTGGGGGTGGAGGCCTGGTCGAGGACCGGGCCGCGGGGACACTAAGCCCCGAAATCATCTCAAGATAACCTCAAGATAACCAGCAAGAAAATCTTGCTTGAAAAACATATTGGAGTTCTACAATAACACTAATCAAACAAGGGAGAGAGAGAGAGAGAGAGAGAGAGAGAGAGAGAGAGAGAGAGAGAGAGAGAGAGAGAGAGAGAGAGAGAGAGAGAGAGAGAGAGAGAGAGAGAGAGAGAGAGAGAGAGTGGCGGTCAGACTGCATGTTCCCCGACTGTCAGAACGCATTTGATACTGTTCCACAACAGACTCCAACTCATGCTAGAGCAGTAGGCTGGCGTACAGGAAAGAGGTCTAAGGTAGGTAGAGAGTACCTCTCAGGAAGGAAACAAAGAGTTACAGTGAGAGCGGAGATATCAGAGTGGAGAGAGAGATATCAGGTGAGTAACCTAAGTGTAGGTACTGGATGTGGGGAATTTCCCAGCAGACAACTTATTAATTGAAAATGATTTAAATGAGTGGACTGTATGGTTAGTTCATCTTCTGCTGACTGTTACCATGTCGTAACCCGTAAATTATAAATTAATAATACTCAATTAATTTAGTGGAGATAATCTAGTCGACACAGACACAGAGAGCAGCTGCCAGGAGCACCTCACGAGAGCCACGCTATCCTCTCCTTAATGGCGGACCTTCCTCCCTCTCATGCGGGGCTCACCATAGCCCGTGCTACATGGACACTTCGTTCTGAGTAGCTAAATCTAAAACAACAAGAACAACAACTCCCTCTCACTCGTCACGCTGCCCTACGAGCGTGACTTTAGCTCGTTCGTGAAGGAAGAGATGAAGGCAGTAATTTATGTATAATTTTGTTGGGCTCAGTCACAAGGAACAGTTTTCTTACTGTCTGTGATGCTGTACACAGATTGATTAAGTAATTGAGACGTATAATATGTGGACAGAATTCATGGTGTGACTATTCCTTTTCCCGTATATATATATATATATATATATATATATATATATATATATATATATATATATATATATATATATATATATATATATATATATATATATATATATGCATAGACATTCAGGCCATTAAAGTAGCCTGCTCTGAGCACTCTAATTTTTTCAAAGTAAACGTGCCGGCCACTCGGGACACTCGATGAAGAGCACCCCGTGCGAGCTGTTACCTAGTCAGTCTGGTGTTGACAAAGGCTTTAACAAAGCCGAAACGTTCACCTCATTTCATATTTCTCTGTGGATTTTCCGCATAAAATGATCAGTGTTTTGTGATCGTCAATTGCATATATATATATATATATATATATATATATATATATATATATATATATATATATATATACAATTGAATATATGCAATTGACGATCACAAATACTGATCATTTGATGCGCTTGCTTGATGAGGTAGTTACAACATTCAGTAAATGACCGCGTCACGTGTTCGTTGAGGCAATCGCCGGCCTGTGTGCTTCTAGGAAACTTCTGGCATCCACCTGCTAGATATTAATATTATTAGTAAAATTAGTTTCCTGTCTGGTGTTGACAAAGGCTTTAACAGGCCGAAACGTTCACTTCCTTTCATATTTCTCTGTGGATTTTCCGCATATATATATATATATATGACAATGTCAGACCACGGAGGAAAAATGAAACAGGAAATTTCCTTAAGTACTTTCGTATATTAAATACATCTTCAGAAGGTCATTTTACAGATCGAGTGATGGGTATAAATAGGCAGGAGAGAGTGGTGAAGTAAGGTGAGGTACAATACTTGGACAACGCAGAAGGCCCATTGGCCCATCAGATGCACCCAATTGGCCCATCCGATGTAGCCCAATGGCCCATCTGATACAGCAGACATACAAGCATAATGCATAGGTAATTATAACATAAAGAGGTAAATATATACAATAAATTAGTGAGACAAATGTTTTTCAATGATTCTACTTAAATCGCCCTTTAGCTGATCTATTAGAAATGGATCTAAGTTATATAGACCACTGCTAATATTCAAATTACTTTCTTTGGTGATCTGTATCAAAGCGGATTCAATTATGTTTCTGTTATAGGTGCTTTTACAATTTGTTATTGAAGACGCACTCTCCCAATCAATTTGGTGAGCTTTTTCTGACAAATGCACAAACAAAGCATTAGATAATTGGCCATGTCTTACAGAGTATTTATGTTGCGATATTCTACATTTTAAATCTTTAGATGTTTAAATCTTTAGATGACAAACATCTAAAGATTTAAAATGTAGAATATCGCAACATAAATACTCTGTAAGACATGGCCAATTATCTAATGCTTTGTTTGTGCATTTGTCAGAAAAAGCTCACCAAATTGATTGGGAGAGTGCGTCTTCAATAACAAATTGTAAAAGCACCTATAACAGAAACATAATTGAATCCGCTTTGATACAGATCACCAAAGAAAGTAATTTGAATATTAGCAGTGGTCTATATAACTTAGATCCATTTCTAATAGATCAGCTAAAGGGCGATTTAAGTAGAATCATTGAAAAACATTTGTCTCACTAATTTATTGTATATATTTACCTCTTTATGTTATAATTACCTATGCATTATGCTTGTATGTCTGCTGTATCAGATGGGCCATTGGGCTACATCGGATGGGCCAATTGGGTGCATCTGATGGGCCAATGGGCCTTCTGCGTTGTCCAAGTATTGTACCTCACCTTACTTCACCACTCTCTCCTGCCTATTTATACCCATCACTCGATCTGTAAAATGACCTTCTGAAGATGTATTTAATATACGAAAGTACTTAAGGAAATTTCCTGTTTCATTTTTCCTCCGTGGTCTGACATTGTCACATTCTTAATCACGTGTTTATTTTCGTGATATACACACATATATATATATATATATATATATATATATATATATATATATATATATATATATATATATATATATATATATATATATATATATATATATATATATATATACATAGTATATTTTGGTAGCAGTCTTTCCTGTAGACATATATTATTAAATATGACCGAAAAAGTAAGATTAATAATTCTAACACGAATTTTCTCAATGTTTCTTATATTTCTTTTCACTGTTGATGGTAATTGAAAAATCAATTCTCCAAAATTCATTTTTATTTCTAGTCTGACGCTACACTTGAACACGTTTCGTAATAACTTATTACATTTTCAAAGACTTTTAGTTTACACACACACAACTATTACCTGCAAACACTAAACAGAGTTCTTACTATGCTATGATTTAAACAGCTTTCATTTTTCATTTTATACGTATAAAATGAAAAATTGTTTTATGTATATATATATATATATATATATATATATATATATATATATATATATATATATATATATATATATGTATATATTATATATATATATATATATATATATATATATATATATATATATATATATATATATATATAAGCACATTAGTCACGGCGGTTAAATATTACTGTAAAGGAGAGAGTCAGAGTTCTATCTAGATTTTGATTAAGGCGCGTCTGGGATCCTTTCGGACGTAGGTTCGAACCCTCGTCACGGATTTGACGAGGGTTTTTTCGTCCTTGTGGATTTGTTCATGGGTTAGCGACCTGACAGGTGAAGCGACTAAAGGAGAAGAATTAGATCAGAAGAGACAACAATACCATGAAGGTTATTCTGACACCGGAGATGGTCTGAAAAAATGGCTGCAAGAATTTAACATAACCAAATGGAAATTTATGAGATAGAAATAGGAGCGAAACCTGTACATCATTATATAATTAAGTGATCAAGACAGGAACACGTAATGGAAGTGGACAAAGTCCCAGATTAACTATAGGCAGCACACAGTAGCAAAATAACGTCAACGACATATGTAATACAGGCGAATGTCTGTGTGGCCTTTATGGTCGTACATACAAGGCACGTGAGACACGCTCTTGAGTATGCAGCTCCGGCATGAAACATTCGCTTGAAAGAGCTCGACACAAAACTCTGAAATTCCCCAAAATATTGCAACAAACTTCGTTGCTGAGCTACGAGGAAAGACTGAGCGTCCTGGACCTCACCACTACAAGAAGGGACATGGTCGCAACATACAAGATTCTTAGGGTCACTGACAAATAAGTATTATTCGAAGTTAGAAGGGAACAGAGATGGAAATTATGTTAAAGAAAAGCTATTTAGTGTATTAGCTGCAGTCGCTGGCTCCAGTAGTCACCAGCGAGCACTCACTGCTCTACTAATATTGTTGTGTGTGTGTGACAGATGGCACCCAAGTCTGCCAGTGTGGGCGTCTATGGCACCCCTGCCTTCCTGGCCAGGGTGATGGCACTCCCTGCCTTCAACGACGCTCTCGTCCTTGCCACACAGGTCTATGACACCACCAAGGTTAGTCACTCCTTGCAATGTTCCCTTGGCAAAGTCAACCGTAAAATTAAAATTCAAAATTCAAATTTCAAATTCAAATTCAAATTTCAAATTCAAAATTCAAAATTCAAATTCAAAATTCAAATTCAAAATTCAAATTCAAAATTAAAATTCAAAATTCAAAATTCAAATTTCAAATTCAAATTCAAAATTCAAATTCAAAATTCAAAATTCAAAATTCAAAATTCAAATTCAAAATTCAAAATTCAAATTCAAAATTCAAAATTCAAATTCAAAATTCAAAATTCAAAATTCAAATTCAAAAATCAAAATTCAAAATTCAAAATTCAAAATTCAAAATTCAAATCCAAAATCAAAATTCAAATTCAAAATTCAAATTCAAATTCAAAATTCAAATTTAAATTCAAATTCAAATTCAAATTCAAAATTCAAAATTCAAATTCAAAATTCAAATTCAAAATTCAAATTAAAAATTCAAATTCAAAATTTAAATTCAAAATTTTATTCAGGTAAAAGTACATACATAGATGAAGCGTTACAAACATAATGTTGGATTTATACATAGAGCTAGTTTATACAATACCTAAAGCCACTATTACGCATAGCGTTTCCGGCAAATAGATATTTGTAAATAGACATATTTCGGGCAATAGATCAGCTTAAGAAATTAAGTTGTTTTAGAAAAGTTTGCTCAAGTTTTAGGATAACTACACACAGACATCACAATAACGTGATGCATCAAATGAACAAAATGGTCCAAAATGATTCGACGCAGGTTCGAATCCTCGTCACGGCCCTTGTGGATTTGTTCTTTAGGATTACTCTCTCACCCTAGTCACTGTCCCATTAATAAGGTCAATCTAATAAGGGTATTAACTTAACCCCTTAACCTACCAGAGTAAGTTAAGGGGCGCGTCCCCCTAGGGTGACTAAAGGGATGCTCCCCATTGTGTAAGGGTGACTTAGCTCCCCAGGGTGACTAACAGAATGAACAAATCCACACGGGCCGTGACGAGGATTCGAACCCGCGTCCGGGAGCATCCCACAGAATGCTCTCTAGGGTGACTTAGGAGTGTATGTGCCCCACGCCCACAGAGGAACGAGGTGATGGGGGCGGCGTTACGGGCGGCGGAGGCCAGCATGGCGGTGGCGGCGACGGGCGCCCTGCCCCTGGCGGCGCCACTCCTGGAGAGGGTGGGCGGGTGGCAGCGGGTGGACGAGTGGGCGTGCCGAGGCCTAGACAGGGTGGAGGAGGCCGCCCCTATCATTAAGAAGCCGACCAAGGAGGTAGGTAATATATATATATAGATCTTAAGTTGTACAACTTACGGGCTATTCATGCCCGTGCCACCTCTTCGGTGGCTTAATCTTCATCAATCGAGGGAGTGAGATTGAAGGGAAATGCAGTGGTGCGCTGGTGAAAAAAATACTGATCGCTCGTTCGAGTCAGTCATTATACAAGTAAATGATATATAATATATATCAGTATAATGTTAATTGGTGTTATTAGTGCATTGTTTAGCAGTTATTGTTGTTATTAGTCTATTGTTAAGCAGTTATTGTTGTTATTAGTCTATTGTTTAGCAGTTATTGTTGTTATTAGTCTATTGTTTAGCAGTTATTGTTGTTATTAGTCTATTGTTTAGCAGTTATTGTTGTTATTAGTCTATTGTTTAGCAGTTATTGTTGTTATTAGTCTATTGTTAAGCAGTTATTGTTGTTATTAGTCTATTATATCGTTGTATTGTTATTGTAGATCGTCAACACGACCCGGCAGCGGGTGCTTGGTGCCGTGGCTGGGGACCAAGTTATCGTACCGGACACCCTCGCTGAAGCCATCATTGCTAGAGCCAACAGAGTGGTGGGTCATGTACGGGTGCATGTTGTAGGTGGGTGATGTAGGTGGATGCTCACCCACTTGAGTCTTCTCTTGTACCCCCCGTAGCAGGTAATTCCTCTCTCTAATCCTGATATATAATAACTCGTTTGAGGGCGTGAAGCGCTCTCTATGCGTAGTTTAAGGACGTGATTGACTGTTGTTTGCGCAGGTTTTAACCCTTTCTCTGCGCATGGTTTGATTCAGGTGGAGGCGGTGACGGAGAGTGTGGGCGTGCGGGCGGCTACGGAAGCGGTGGAGAGGGCGTTGGACACCACCCACGGCCTCCTGGACACCTACCTTCCTCCGGGCCATGGCGGCGACCACCTGTACCCAGGTACACGACCACCTGTACCCAGGTACTCGACCACCTGTACCCAGGTACACGACCACCTGTACCCAGGTACACGACCACCTGTACCCAGGTACTCGACCACCTGTACCCAGGTACTCGACCACCTGTACCCAGGTACACGACCACCTGTACCCAGGTACTCGACCACCTGTACCCAGGTACTCGACCACCTGTACCCAGGTACTCGACCACCTGTACCCAGGTACACGACCACCTGTACCCAGGTACACGACCACCTGTACCCAGGTACACGACCACCTGTACCCAGGTACTCGACCACCTGTACCCAGGTACACGACCACCTGTACCCAGGTACTCGACCACCTGTACCCAGGTACACGACCCACCTGTACCCAGGTACACGACCACCTGTACCCAGGTACACGACCACCTGTACCCAGGTACTCGACCACCTGTACCCAGGTACACGACCACCTGTACCCAGGTACTCGACCACCTGTACCCAGGTACACGACCCACCTGTACCCAGGTACACGACCACCTGTACCCAGGTACACGACCACCTGTACCCAGGTACACGACCCACCTGCCACAGATGGCTCCTGGGATGGGGGGGAGGGGGAGGGGAAGGGAACTATCAGGGAACTATCACGGGTAAAGCGCCAAGCCATCACGACTATATAGCACTGGGAAGGGGTCAGGATAAGGATTTGGGATGGGACGGGGGGGGGAAAGGAATGGTGCCCAACCACTTGGACGGTCGGGGGATTGAACGCCGACCTGCATGAAGCGAGACCGTCGCTCTACCGTCCAGCCCAAGTGGTTGGGGGAGGGGGGAAGGGGGGGGGGATCATAATCTGATTAATGATTGGATAGTGTCTGACAGGTGGATATGCCCAGCTGGAGCAACAGATGATCTGATTGGTCAGTTGATGGAAGGTCAGATAATAAGAAAAGAAATATATATGTATAACATGTGTGTGATATAAGTATATAATTAAAGAATTAGAGAGGTAGGTGGATAGAATTGTAAACTAGTAGACTAGTAACTGGTAGGCTAGTAAACTAGTAGACTAGTAACTGGTAGGGTAGTAAACTGGTAGACTAGTAACTGGTAGGCTAGTAAACTAGTAGACTAGTAACTGGTAGGCTAGTAAACTGGTAGATTAGTAACTGGTAGGCTAGTAAACTGGTAGACTAGTAACTGGTAGGCTAGTAAACTGGTAGACTTGTAAAGAGGTAAACAGGTGGTGAGCTCCAACACCTCCCCCTCCAACACCTGCCCCTCCAACACCTGCCCCTCCATCACCTGCCCCTCCATCACCTGCCCCTCCAACATCTGCCCCTCCAACACCTGCCCCTCCAACACCTGCCCCTCCATCACCTGCCCCTCCATCACTTGCCCCCTCCAACACCTGCCCCTCCATCACTTGCCCCCTCCAACACCTGCCCCTCCAACACCTGCCCCTCCAACACCCACACCCTGACCCTCCACCCCGCCCACAGACGAGGCCGGTGTGGGCGTGACAGGACGGTCACTACTACTGGTGCGCAAGACCGGACACCGGATGTACCGAGCTACAGTGAGGACCGTGCGACCTGACCTGACCTCTGACCCCGACGCCCTCATCACGCCACAGATGCTGGTACGTCTCTCTCCGTGTGTCTCATCTCTGGGATGACTCTCACGCATAATGTCCAAGTGGTTGGGCACCATTCCTTTCCCCTGTCCCATTGCAAATCCTTATCCTGATCCCTTCCCAGTGCTACATAGTCGTCATGGCTTGGCACTTTATCCCTGATAGTTCCTTTCCCTTCTCACCCATAATAGCATCTTTGGTGCCGTCTCTGGAAACACAAACCGAAACTGTCTCTATTTTCCGCTTATTAAAACTTGTAATAAATTTGTTACATCTTGGCTTAACGTGTTTATGACGTATTAGAACGTTGTTACAACGTGCTATATAGGTTGTTATAACTGGTTAGGAGTGTTAAAACGTGTTCGAACGTTGTACCAACGTCGTAGTTTCGGTGTGTGTTTGGCGGGTTGAGGTAGGATGAAAATGTTGGACTCGTCCTGGTCTTGGATTGCTGTGTTATTTCCGTGTCTTTGAAGTGTTGCATAGTTCTCAGGTGTTCCTCGTGGGCTCCTTGTTATTCTCCGTCAAGTATTGCCGTGTGTTTGAAGTGTTGCGTAGTTCTCAGGTGTTCCTCGTGGGCTCCTTGTTATTCTCCGTCAAGTATAACCTTGACTAGAGTCATTCGTTGTTTGGATAATGCTTCCTCGAGGATTAACAGGCTGTCTCAACAAGGTGCTCCTCCAATTGGTCTCAAGACGCGAGTCTCGTCCAATTAGAGCAGAGGTCCCCAATTAGTGTCAATAATGGTCTACCTAATATTTATTAGCATCAATACTATTCGTTAAGAAAACCGCTTATTGCTGATTGATATGTTATCCATAAGAGTACTTTATTGCTTTGATAAATTATCTGTACAAAATAGCATTATTCCTCGATTTTTATTGTGTGAAACATGTTTCTAAACGTCATTCTTTTAAGTAAATAAAATATTTGTCAGTTATAGTTTGTATATCTTAATTGCATATATCTTGAGGTTATCTTGAGATGATTTCGGGGCTTTTTAGTGTCCCCGCGGCCCGGTCCTTGACTAGGCCTCCACCCCCAGGAAGCAGCCCGTGACAGCTGACTAACACCCAGGTACAGTACCTATTTTACTGCTAGGTAACAGGGGCATAGGGTGAAAAAAACTCTGCCCATGGTTTCTCGCCGGCGCCTGGGATCGAACCCGGGACCACAGGATCACAAGTCCAGCGTGCTGTCCACTCGGCCGACCGGCTCCTAGCATAAGCTATAATATCTTTAGTTTTTTGGTAATTCATCATTATTCTTCTTTGCCTCATCATCCTGAAGGACAGGGTCGTACTCCCATCGACAGAGACTAAACACCTGTCTGTCCCCACAGGTGGAATTTGGACAGGCCAAGTTGGTTGGCTTATACAAGGAGCTAAGGCGCGAGGCTAGGCCAGGGGAAGAGGTGGGCGTGGCCATGACCCTCGCCCGAAGGTCAATCAGGGTCACCATCGACGTCTTCACTCAGGTCAACGCCATGTTGAGAGACCTCTCCTTCCGGAAGGTGACGGAGACTGTCGCTGCAAACTTCCCTCCAGATACGAAGATCCTTGTTGCAAGATTGAGGAATTTGTACACAGATCTTCTCACCCGTCTTACCCCCGTCATTCAGACAGCCGTGGACAGTTTGAGAAGTGCATATTCGGATCTTCTCACCCGTCTTACCCCCGTCATCCAGACAGTCGTAGACAGTTTGAGAAGTGCATATTCGGATCTTCTCACCCGTCTGTCACCCGTCATTCAGACATCCGTAGACAGTTTGAGAAATGCATATACGGATCTTCTCACCCGTCTGTCACCCGTCATTCAAACATCCGTAGACAGTTTGAGAAATGCATATACGGATCTTCTCACCCGTCTGTCACCTGTCATCCAGACATCCATAGACAGTTTGAGAAGTGCATATACGGACCTCCTGGCCCGTCTAACACCCTGGACTCAGGCATCAGCGGAATGGCTGAGAACTGTCTCTAATGACTCCATGGACCGTCTCTCCCCCGTCGTACAGGGAGCAGTTGAGAGACTGACGATTGTATACTTGGATGCTCTTGGTCGTCTACCACCTGAAGCTCGGGCACCCATCCAGAGACTGGTCAGCGCCTCGTCCGATGCCTTAACCAGCATCCCACCAGCCATCCAAGCATCATTCATCAGAGCGAGAAGCATCTACGCTGCCCTCATCTCTCGCTTCACGACCTTAGCCCAGGAAGCACTCAAGATTCTAAGAGAAATCGCAACGGAGCCGGCCAGCCGCCTGCCGCAGCTGCTGCAGTCTATCCGAGCCGCAGCCGCAGGTGGCTTCGTCAGGGTAATAGAGACGAGTGTAGACACCTTCAGGAGATCCTTGAGCGCCGAGAGAGCCACGGAGGCCGGGGCGGTTATCCTCGACTACGTCAATTACGTGGCGGAGGAAGCGAGGCTATGGACCAAGGTGGTTATCGTGCTTCTGCAGGTGACTCCGAGCATCGCCCTCAGGATATCACAGACTACAAGGGTGAGTGCCTCGCTGACAGTTCACACCGCTCCTGTGCCAGGTAAGTCCACAACGGGCTCACCATAGCCCGTGCTACTTGCCCCGCTCCTGTGCCAGGTAAGTCCACTACGGGCTCACCATAGCCCGTGCTACTTGCCCCGCTCCTGTGCCAGGTAAGTTACGGGCTCACCATAGCCCGTGCTACTTGGAACTTGTTCCGAGTAGCTGAATCTATAACAACAACAACATGACACTTCACTCCAATTCCTGACCCCCTTCCAAGTGCTATATATATATATAGTCGTAATGGCTTGGCGCTTTCCCCCTAATATTCCCCATCCCTCCAAATTACCTAATAGATTTTCCACATGAATTGTGTTTGATTTACATGATAATTACCGCAGTTATGTAATCTCTACCGTTATCTTTCTCAATATTACAGTTCATCAAACACAAAGATATCACACACATGTAATATATCAATGATACGATCACTGTGAAGACGGAGGCGACTCGAACGAGCGATCTGGGTATTCCCAGGTTGGGCCTTGTACCTGTTGTTGTTGTTTAAGATTCGCTACTTGGAACAAAACGTTCCAAGCAGCACGGTCTATGGTGAGCCCGTAGTGCCCCCTGTACCGTGGCGTGGTACAGGGGGGGGGGGTGCGCTGTTCACCTCACTATTCTAGTTGATTTTCACCATTCATGATTTCCTGCTCAGTTATCCACATTCCATTAACTTTATGTTTAAGTCCCATTAAATTCTGAATATTATTTCCATTAGCTTCCCCCTTCCTATGTTCACTCTTCTTATATATAGATGTAAACATAGTGCTCATTTACACTTACACTTCATTTACCTAGATTTACAATAGGTTAATTGTAAATAGGTAAATAGATCCTTTCAGATTTACACTGCTATTCTCTCTGCAGTTTTATCTGCATGTTCCTTATGTAGAAATATAGTGGCTAAGGAGCACCGTGACGTCACTAAGTCCCTCCCCCCTTCCCACAGATATTTGCTGCTGAATGGCTAAGGAGCACCGTGACGTCACTAAGTCCCTCCCCCTTCCCACAGATATTTGCTGCTGAATGGCTAAGGAGCACCGTGACGTCACTAAGTCCCTCCCCCTTCCCACAGATATTTGCTGCTGAATGGTTAAGGAGCACCGTGACGTCACTAAGTCCCTCCCCCTTCCCACAGATATTTGCTGCTGAGTGGCTAAGGAGCACCGTGACGTCACTAAGTCCCTCCCCCTTCCCACAGATATTTGCTGCTGAGTGGCTAAGGAGCACCGTGACGTCACTAGAGCAGGGCGGGCGACCCGGACCGACTCTCTACAAGAAAGGCTTCGTGGCTGTGAAGGTGTCGATGATGGCGCCTGGAGACGCCGCCCGGCGCTTGGGAGACCAGGATTACATCAGAGGCAAAGTAGAATAGAGGGGATTACGGGCTCGCCATAGCCCGTGCTACATGGACACTTCGTTCTGAGTAGCTAAATCTGAAACAACAACAAATAGAGGGGAAAATAGAATAAAGGAAGAATGAGGAAAAGAACAGCAGAGAGGAAAAACCGTATATAATTTTAGGTGACAAGAGTGTTGTAGTTTTTATGTTTATTTAATAAACATAAAAACATATAACATAAAAACATATACACATCCGACTGCTGCCTTGATGGCAGCAGTCGGATGTTAGATATATAATGCCGTGATGTCTGAGGCGCGCCTCGAGGGACAACTAGAATTAATTGTATTCAAATTCAAATGTTTATTCAGGTAAGGTACATACATAGAAGAGGTGATACAAAAATTGATAGATTTATAGATAGAGCCAGTACATATGTGCACTAATTACGATTGTTCATCACAGAACGTCTTGGAATGTGGAATTCTTAGGGAGAAGTTATGAGGATATTAAAGGAATATATAATTGCTTGCATTACGGGCTATTCATGCCCGTGCCACCTTTTGGGTGGCTTAATCTTCATCAATCAATGAATTGCTTGCAGTAGGACCGCTGAGAACTTGAGGGATATATATATATATATATATATATATATATATATATATATATATATATATATATATATATATATATATATATATATATATATATATATATATATATATATATTACTCTTAATATAGTTGCTAGAAATCAAACTAAGACCAATAGGATGAGTGGCCCCAAGTCTCTCCGTAGCCTCGATATTACCTGCTGCTTCCTGCATTTCTCTTGTAACAATACATAACATAACGTCATTTCATATAAACACATTAATACATCATTGTTACCCCCCCTAGTTTAACGAACTACTTTCTCTATTGTTTGGCTAACTACCTTCCACACACCAGGTTAACATAACCACTAATGACTCTACACAAGTGTGCCTAATAAAGAGTGTGCATTTTATTGTGTTTATTTAACCCAGATTGATTTAGAAAGGAATTGTATTGTAATTATAATTGTCGAATTACTTTTTTTGTAAAGGACGTATTTTGCTCGCAGCGTCTGGGGGATATAAAAATTTTGGGGGGAGCAATTTTAGAATCTTGTCTATTGTGCACCCTAACCTAACCTGACCTAACTTTATATTGTGTGAGGGTGGTGATGAGTGTGTGAGGGTGGTGATGAGTGTGTGAGGGTGGTGATGAGTGTGTGAGGATGGTGATGAGTGTGTGTGAGGGTAGGTCCATGAGGGTAGTTGAAGTGTATAGCTGTTTACATCCTAAAAACTAACAACTCCATTGTAAACACAATGTTTACTTTAAAGGAATAACAGTTATGGTTTATCAGTTTATTGCAGACCAAAACAGACAGCTTCTGATTCAGTCGTTGAGTTATGAAAGCAATTTTCTGGCATTCAAACGTTATATACACAGAAGGAATTTGTTTCAATCGAATTTATATCAATACTGTAGTAGAAATATAGGAGTTTACTATAAACGTTTTCTTCTATTCCACTACAATATCAACAAGATTTGTTTTCTTTGATGAGGTCTTTCACGTAGACTAATGTATAAGAGAGGAGCTTCATGTGGCGTCTCCCTTCACATGCTCCACGTGTCGTATTACATAGCCTCTGTGGCGTAGTAGGTAGCGCAGTCGGATCACAGCCGGAAGGTCCTGTGTTCGATTCCCTATATGCATCACAGACCAGCCTCCAGCCTGCCTCAGAGACCAGCCACCAGCCTGCCTCAGAGACCAGCCTCCAGCCTGCCTCAGAGACCAGCCCCCAGCCAGCCTGCCTCATCATACAGTCTACTTATAACCTCCACTTTATATAATATAACTTTATATCAAACATATACCTCATATCAATAACTTTATATCAAACACACATACTGTTGAGCATAGTGTGTGTTCCCTGTGTTCGTGGCCAGACATTACTAAGAGTTGAAATTGAAATAAGTTTATTGATGTTACTAAGAGTTTACACATCGCTGAGCAAAGTTACATTCTTGTAGAGCCACTAGTACGCGTAGCGTTTCGGGCAGGTCCCTGGAATACGATCCCCGCCGCGAAGAGTCGTTGTTACAACCAAGTACACATTTTACTGTTGCGTTAAACAGAGGTTATACAGTTAAGGAATTGCGCCCAGTAAATCCTCCCCGGCCAGGATACGAACCCATGACATAGCGCTCGCGGAACGCCAGGCGAGTGTCTTACCACTACACCATAGCGTCTGACCGTCCACATCACAAGTCCAACCATCTAACAACAAAACAACAGCACGAGCAGTACGAGCTGCCTCTAACAAGGTGCAGAGAGAAGTACCCCGTTGTCCCCCCGCTGATGGGCGGAAAGATGGTCCGGGGCCGAATTCTGGAGTGAGGGAGCGTTCATAGTGAGTATGTGAGGACGGGAGTGTTAGAGGGTCATAGAGGCTCCTGTCCATCCATGCCTGTAGGAGGAGCAACAGGCAGCCCTCAACAGGAGACAGGAAACCTTTTTTATAAACAGGTGAGTACAGGAACAGACGGCTTTGGACTCCTGTTTAGCAGGCTGAGAGCTTTCCCTGTCTATAGCATAAGGTAAGTCTTATACCCTCTAGTTCCCCCTGGAACACAACCCGCCAATCGGTTAACAACCAGGTACCCAATTACTGCTGGGTGTACACAGGCGGACAGTTAAGAATGGATGTCTAAGGTTCCTGCCTCTTAGAGCGAGAGCCTTGACCTGGAGGTGAAGGTACTTCACTGTGGTACAGTGAGTAGGTCTCCACTCACTGTGGTACAGTGAGTAGGCCTCCAATCACAGTGGTATAGTGAGTAGGTCTCCACTCACAGTGGTACAGTGAGTAGGTCTCCACTCACAGTGGTACAGTGAGTAGGCCTCCAATCACAGTGGTACAGTGAGTAGGCCTTCACTCACAGTGGTACAGTGAGTAGGCCTCCGCTCACAGTGCTACAATGAGTAGGCCTCAGCTCACAGTACCCATCACGCACACACTCCCTCTATATGTCAAAAAAGTAAACTACTGTATACTATACAAATTGAGAAATGTTAATAGTTTATTATACAATGAACGGAAGTAAACCACAGCAGATGTATAATGATGTATTAGTTAAGGTTTGAATGTGTTCTCCTGTTCAATTCTTTGGAGGCAGCTTCCTGGAGACCACGATGATGTAGTCGCCTGAGTTCTGACGCGATCATCACAGAGATGCCAGACAAGCCTAGCGGTAAATAGGTACCTGGGTGTTAGTCAGCTGTCACGGGCTGCTTCCTGGGGGTGGAGGCCTGGTCGAGGACCGAGCCGCGGGGACACTAAAGCCCCGAAATCGTCTCAAGATAACCTCAAGATAACCAGGCAGGGAGATGGGATCTATATTCCTGTAGGAACATTTGGTGTATGGTATGTATGGACCTTACGTGTTTACTGCTAGGTTAAAAGAGGCATCAGGTGAACGAAGACGTGCTCACACGTCTCGTCCCAACTCTTCCTCTTGACCAAGTCCATTCCATCCGGTGGTCGACCCCACAGACGCATTCATCAATTTTAACATGCTGTTCAGTCAAAATAGGAGTTTTCTCAAATATAAATTAATAATGTTATATATTAGCATATTGTGCATATTTAGACACTGGTTAGGTTAGGTGTTTAGGTTCTGTTGGCGATTATTTGTATTTGTAGTAAGTGGGTGAAGCATTTATAGCGTTGTGGTTCGAACAGAGGACGTGAGCGAAGCACTTGTTCCGGAAGTGTTCGGACGTCATCAGTTGTGAGTCATGTGTAAGCCGCTTTTCATTCATAAACAACACTTTGTGATGGATAAAAGTGATGGAATCCCTTTTAGGTCTTTGTTCGAAGGACGGGCTGGGGGTTTGGGGGCTGGATTAACGAGCTTGGATATTTGTATCCAAGCCAGACGAGCCAGTCCGTCCTGCAGTGGGAATCGATCTCGGGTTCAACCCGCTGTGAATCGACTGCCCTAATCACTGAATAAGGCACGCAGTTACCACCCAACCACCATGTTAATTGATAGTGAGAGAGGGAGAGAGAGAGAGAGAGAGAGAGAGAGAGAGAGAGAGAGAGAGAGAGAGAGAGAGAGAGAGAGAGAGAGAGAGAGAGAGAGAGAGAGAGAGAGAGAGAGAGAGAGAGAGAGAGAGAGAGAGAGAGAGAGAGAGAGAGAGAGAGAGAGAGAGAAAGAGAGAGTGAGAGATAAAGAGAGAGAGGAAGTGGAAGAAAAAACCGTGGGAGAAATGGAAATAGAAGAAATATTAAAATAAATGGACGAAAAAAACCAACCTTGAGCGTTGAGCGACCCAGCACCTCGAGGAACAATATGGCAGAACAGGAAAAAAAGGAGACAGGCTATTATCTTCTAACGCCGTTAAAACAGGGTGGAACAGAAAAAAAGGAGATAAAGAAAAGGGAAACCCTCCCCAAAAAAGCTGGAGGCCCATAGAGAAGAGCAGGAAGCGCCGCCCCACGACCATTACCAGACGACAACCGCTGTAAACACTGGAGAGTGCTGCCACCTGTCGGCGACTCACTGAAGTACCGCTATGATCAGTGCGCCCTCAGAGCTCGTAGGGGGAACATCTTGCTCCTGTTTTCTTTTAAATTATAAACAAAATATTAATAAATTAATCATTTTTGTAATATTTATAATTTAGTATGGAAAGTTTTATGTAATATGACATTTGCCATAAGTAAGCAGTAAGGAATCAACACTTGTTTGAGAAGCATGAAGTAGTTTGCTCAAGTGTCCAGCAGGGGGAGACCCACTTGCTTCTTAACTGTTCTGCATGGCGGCTAAAGAGGTCACAAGCAGCTTGACCAGCGAGCTCAACATCTTATTCCTGGCTGGTGGCACCCTGGCAGGGACACAGGAGTCTTTACCACATCATCCACTACTACTCAAACCTAAGGGAGAGGGGGTTAGGACTCACCCTAAATCTACCATCACGATCATCTCATCTAGCCAACCAATCATAGATGCAGTAAGACCCGTCTTACTAGGAGCCCCAGTGATCGCTCCCACTGACAATAATATTAATATAGATTTGAGAAATATCCTATTTAGAATGAAAATTAATGAATGCGACTCTGAGGGTCGGCCGCCGCTTGGACGAGCCTATAACACGAGTCTCAGCTGTTTTTTCCTGACTGTTTTTACGGTCGTTTAATACTGTCAACGATACGTCTTCTGACGTTAATATTCCTGACCTTTTGTCATGGTCGCCCCGCACAAGGTCTGGCCGGGTCTTGTCGCTGCACTAATTTTAAGATTTTTTTATATACAAAGTAATATAAGAACAAAGCCACAAGGGCCGTGACGAGGATTCGAACCTGCATCCGGGAGCATCCCAGACACTGCCTTAATCGACTGAGCTACGACAGGGTTAAAAGGGTTGAAACCGAAGTTCTACTGAACTTCCCATAGCCTCTCCGAGGCAAGTGTCTGAGAGGCTACTTAAGGCAGTGTCTGGGATGCTACCGGACGCAGGTTCGAATCCTCGTCACGGCCCTTGTGGATTTGTTCAGTAGAAGAACCCCCAGAACCCACTCCAGGTATGCTCCAGGTATGAGGTAGGCTGACGAACCACTTGCACAAACGGTTCGGCAGTTATAGAGTTCTCGTATCGGCTGGTACAAAGTATTTGATCAACTGGTATAAACTAAATGAATGCCAGAGAGGCCTTCTTTAGGTTATCTTGAGATGATTTCGGGGCTTTAGTGTCCCCGCGGCCCGGTCCTCGACCAGGCCTCCACCCCCAGGAAGCAGCCCGTGACAACTGACTAACTCCCAGGTACCTATTTTACTGCTAGGTAACAGGGGCATCAGAGTGACAGAAACTCTGCTCCATTGTTTCTCGCCGGCGCCCGGGATCGAACCCGGGACCACAGGATCACGCGTCCAGTGTTGTGTCCGCTGAGCCGCCGGCTGCCTAAAGCAACCCACAACAGACATATAAACCTGGCCACCAAAACTCCTATTAGCAAAGTGTGGATGACATTCTGACACTAATGTGTAGATAAACACCCACTTCATCCCCGGGTCGGCCGAGCGGACAGCACGCTGGACTTGTGATCCTGTAGTCCTGGGTTCGATCCCAGGCGCCGGCGAGAAATAATGGGGCAGAGTTTCTTTCACTCTGATGCCCCTGTTACCTAGCAGTAAAATAGGTACCTGGGTGTTAGTCAGCTGTCACGGGCTGCTTCCTGGGGGTGGAGGCCTGGTCGAGGACCGGGTCGAGCGGGGCAAGTAGCACGGGCTATGGTGATCCCCTAGTGGACTTAACCTGACACAGAAGCGTGGCTGTAAGGAATACAGTATTACCTGAATTTTGTATCTTTATCTCCCCCTCCTCCCCCCCCCTCCCTCTCCAACCGTAATCCCTTCCCGTCAACTCCCCCCCTGGGGTGGCACTGCCTCGGCCAGGCAGCAGCTGGGGGCCAAGTGCCGGCAGGTGGCACCACGCGGCACTCCCTCACCCCTCCACCATGGAAAAAAATAAATAAAGGCGAAAATAATGAGAGGAACTCGGGCTCGCCATAGCCCGTGCTACTGGAACTTATCGTTCTGAGTAGCGAATCTTAAACAACAACAATGAGAGGAAGTAGAAGGATAAGAGAATAGAGAAGAGCATAGAGAAGAGAAGAGAGGGAAGAGGAGAAGAGGAGAAGAGGAGAAGAGGAACAATAAACCGATAACACGACGACGATTAATACGGCGTTAAAGGCGTCCTTTTCCTCAGAGTAGTTAATGACTCGTCGCGGTGAAGCTAATTGGTAATTGATGAAGAGGGCGCTCGCGGCGGCTCTCGCGTGCCCTCACACACCTCCTCCAGGGCGCCTTGAGACGTCGCCATCTTGTTCCTCTCTCCTCCGCCTGGGTGATTAGGTAATATGGTAATTAGTAAGTGAGCTGTGACCACTGACGGTGGCGGCGCCGAGTGTTGTGGTGGCGGGGTGAGTTGATCAGTTTCACTGTTGAGTCTGGCGTGTGGTAGCTACACCTGTCTGTGTCATGTTGGGTGGCTTGGCACACTCTGGCCCACCAGGCTGTGCCACCGAGGGCACGCATCGTCATGATGGTCTGTGTCACGTGACGGACGTGTCATAGGCCTATAGGGGTAGGCCTCCTGGTGTAGGCCAGGAACTAGGCTGTTTGCTTCTACACTACTTGTTCTAGTATGCTTGTTCCATATTGTTCTACACTGTTCTACTCTGCTTGTTCTTGTCCAGAGATCTTCTGAACCTTAACGAGGTCATCTGGTGACCTTCTGCGAGGTGCAGGACTCTAAATGGGGTTTGTAGATGGCTCTGACCTTTGACCTTATGCCTGAGGAGGTCAAAGGTCTTACCTGTGACCTCTTTGGTCCTGTTTTGAGTGCGTCTTGGAGGAGTGTGTTGTGCCTGACTTGAGTGCATCTTGGAGGAGTGTGTTGTGCCTGACTTGAGTGCTTCTTGGAGGATTGTGTTGTGCCTGACTTGAGTGCGTCTTGGAGGAGTGTGTTGTGCCTGACTTGAGTGCATCTTGGAGGAGTGTGTTGTGCCTGACTTGAGTGCTTCTTGGAGGATTGTGTTGTGCCTGACTTGAGTGCGTCTTGGAGGAGTGTGTTGTGCCTGACTTGAGTGCGTCTCGGTCCAGACAGACAACAGAAGGGGGGGGGGGACAAAAACAGGAGCTGCGACAGCTGTCAACAGAACATTTACACTCGCCACGAAACATATTTACCCGCGAGGCCAAGACCAACACCACAACTTTTCCCCTTCTTCCTTTTTAGATTAAATCGCCTTACTGGTGCTGTGATGGGGTGCTGTGGAGGGGTGATGGGGGGGGGTGTGGAGGGGTGATGGGGAGGAGGGGTGAGGGGGTGTGATGGGGGGGGGTGCGGAGGGGTAATGGGGGGGAGGGAGAAAATGTGAAATCTAAAATCTGATTAACAGATTTGACTGATTAAATTCACTGGCGCCACCACAGCTGACCCCTTTATGAAGATTAGAGGTAGAGAGAGAGGTGAGAGAAGGGTGAGAGAAAGGTGAGAGAGAAGTGAGAGAGAGAGAGGTGAGAGATCGAGGGAACTCCTCACCAGCCTCTACAACAGGAGAGAACATTTTTCTTGATTTTACAAAAATATGAAAGTGGGGGGATGTTGCAATTGCAAGATACGTCAATTACAAATCCCCCCTTGTAAAATACAATCCCCGTGCAACAAAATACAATATGCTGTAATATATGACTCCGCAAACACGTGTACATCTAACTATACACATATGACTGCGTCACCTCATTCATCTAGAGTCATCTATATGTGGGGAACCTCACATACACACTCAGAGCTCCCTCACATGAGAGAGAGCAAGCTTAGCTTCGCTGCCAACAGCCACACAGCGTGTCTGCAAGGCGGACAGCCCGCCTGGTGTCAGCAAGGTGGACAGCCCGCCTGGTGTCAGCAAGGCGGACAGCCCGCCTGCTAGCATAACTTTCACAATATTCCTCATTCCTACAACTTTTCCCTTCTCTGAAGACTTACCTATAATTCCTCCCCCTCTCCCCCCCCCCCCTCCACCCCTCCCCCTCACCCCCCCCCCCCCCCACCACCACCCCTAAAAAGAGGTCGACCGCGTTTGAGGAAAATTGATGACTCTTTTTTTTTGCGTCTTGGAGCTGAAGAAGGCGACGAGACTCTTAACTTAATGCTAATTATATATAGATGAAATTGATGAGAAAATGAAATATAATTAACCTGATGGAATTAAAACGTATTTATTAGTAAATTGTTGAGTAAAATATATATATATATATATATATATATATATATATATATATATATATATATATATATATATATATATATATATATATATATATATATATATATATATATATATATATATATGTATATATATATATATATATATATATATATATATATATATATATATATATATATATATATATATATATATGCGAACAAGCCTGAATGGTCCCCAGGACATATGCAACTGAAAACTCACACCCCAGAAGTGACTCGAACCCATACTCCCAGAAGCAACGCATCTGGTATGTACAAGACGCCTTAATCCACTTGACCATCACGACCGGACATAATGAGGTGATAGCCGAGGCTATTTGAACCACCCCACCGCCGGCACTCGGATAGTTATCTTGGGCATAGCATTTTACCAAATCACCTCATTCTTTGGGGCAACACGTGAGGAACACAAACAAACAACAACACGTGAGGAACAGTTTGTGTTCCTCACGTGTTGCCCCAAAGAATGAGGTGATTTGGTAAAATGCTATGCCCAAGATAACTATCCGAGTGCCGGCGGTGGGGTGGTTCAAATAGCCTCGGCTATCACCTCATTATGTCCGGTCGTGATGGTCAAGTGGATTAAGGCGTCTTGTACATACCAGATGCGTTGCTTCTGGGAGTATGGGTTCGAGTCACTTCTGGGGTGTGAGTTTTCAGTTATATATATATATATATATATATATATATATATATATATATATATATATATATATATATATATATAATATATATATGGTCTATTGACCAGAGCTATTAACTGTTAACTGTGAACCTTATTCACAGTTTACTGATAAACTACCTCCACGTATCTGCCCGCTGATTGGCCAGGCTGTGAGGGACGGCGGCTGCATTCCTCCACCACCACAGTTCCCTTACATCTCTTCCTCCCCCCCCCCCCTGTCTCCTGTGCCTCAAGGAATATGTCTCAGTTCTGTCTCAGTGGGGTCCAACAGACTCACAACAGTGGGGTCCAACAGACTCGACAGCAGACATAACTCCCGCCAAAACTTGCGTCTTGTCGCAGGTTCGATGTTCGTGCAATTTTTTTTAGGATTTCAAAATTATTGCCATAGCTGGTTTTTGCCAGCTTTAAGCTTTATCTTATGGCACGAGAGGTACGTACACGACACGGTACGTACACGACACAGTACGTACACGACACGGGTGCGACATAGTCAATGACTGGGCGTACATGTGCTCTGTGCATCGTGTGTGTAATTGGGCCCCAAAGATCATTCTGTGGCGGGGAGTCTCAGAGCTCAGAGGGTCTCATGCTTGCAAGACCGTATGTGTTGGTCATCACTGGTAGCGCCCAACCCATTCCGCAGTGTGACTATTAATCTGTAGATTTTTCTTGACTAGACAAATGTGGTTGATTGCAATACAGTACCGATGGTTGAAAGGCAGGCGCAGCATCATGCAAGGACATCTTTGGTTTTATACTCAGACACACAAGCAAAAATTAGTGTCAGAGTAGTTAACAAGTGGAATGCATTGGGCAGTAATGTGGTGGAGGCTGACTCCATACACAGTTTCAAATGTAGATATGATAGAGCCCAATAGGCTCAGGAACCTGTACACCTGTTGATTGACGGTTGAGAGGCGGGACCAAAGAGCCAGAGCTCAACCCCCACAAACACAACTAGGTGAGCAACATAGCATGACCGGTGTTCGGAAGTCACAGTTCAAACAGCCAGGGTTTCGATTTCCGGCTGAGGCAGAAACAAAAGGACAGGGGTTTCTTTCACCTGATGCCTCTGTTCACCTATCAGTAAATAGCTACCTGGAAGTAAGACAGTTGCTTCAGGCCTGCATTCTGGGAATGTGTGTGTGTGAGAGACAGAAATATGTAGGAGATATGACAGAGGAAAATATGTTGGAAGTCAATACATTTCATTAGACAACTGACGGTTAGAAAAGCCGGGTCCAAGAGCTAACAGCTCGATCCTGCAGGAATTTCCTTAAGTACTTTCGTATTTATTAATACATCTTCAGAAGGCATGCATCAAATCAGGAAATTCCTGTTTCAATTCTTCCTTCGTGGTCTGACACCGTCACATATATATATATATATATATATATATATATATATATATATATATATATATATATATATATATATATATATATATATATATATATATATATATATATATATATATATATATATATATATATATATATACCACACACAGAGAGCAATATGGGCAGAAAAAGGAGACAGAGAAGGAGTGTTGTTGTTAAGGTTGGCTGCGAAAATGAGTAAGAGCAGCTAGCCCACCAGAGGGAGCGTGAGCCCTCAACACAGACAGACACACACACCACAACCACCACCAGCAGAAGAGGGCCTCACTCAAGAGGCCTTTCCTGCATCCGGGACAAAACAGAAAGGGCCTCAACCACATTCCCTTAAGGGACGCCCTCCCCCCCCCCTCCCTTTTCCTCTTCTCAACCTGACCATCTCACACCTCTTCCTCTCCCTCTGTTCCATCTCAGCCCACGCCACCAGCGCCAGGGATGACCTTCCGCAATGGAAAAAATCTGGTTTTCTAGGAGTTCGTCCCTCGAAGTGTCTTCGAAGTGACTTCGAAGTGACTTCGAAGTGATCTCGAAGTGGCTTCGAAGTGATCTCGAAGTGATTTCGAAGTGACTTGGAAGTGACTTCGAACTGGGAGTCTGAAGCTTCGGTGCCTCCAGAGGTTCCTATAGCAGAGTTGATGAGTTCAGTGAGTGTGGTTTGTCTCCTCGTCCGGTGAGTCGTGAGTATGTCCCCCCCCTCGTCCGGTGAGTCGTGAGTATGTCCCCCTCGTCCGGTGAGTCGTGAGTATGTCCCCCCCTCGTCCGGTGAGTCGTGAGTATGTCCCCCTCGTCCGGTGAGTCGTGAGTATGTCCCCCCCTCGTCCGGTGAGTCGTGAGTATGTCCCCCTCGTCCGGTGAGTCGTGAGTATGTCCCCCTCGTCCGGTGAGTCGTGAGTATGTCCCCCTCGTCCGGTGAGTCGTGGGGGAAGACCCGACCTCTTCAACAAGGGAGGAGGAGGTGAGTCACAGACCCGTTGACAAGATAAATTACCCGAAAACCTGTTTAATGGACTCTAACTTCTTCCCTTATTTTCTCATCTTTCTTCTTGTCGCTGATTTCATTCTTGCTGTCACCTTCCTTCACGCTGTCACCCTCCTCCTCCTCCTCCTGTCACCTGACAGACATGTGTCTGTTCAGTCTTCGGGAGCATAGACAAGACGGCTTTGAAAACGCTGTCTACACCATGTGTCTGACACGTGCTGCAGAGTAGGCGGCACTGGCGTGGAACCCCTCACTTCACAAGCTCAAAAAATAGCTAGAACGGGAATTAAGGAGATTTTGCTACGGGAATAAACAGAGGGAATGCGATAGAAACATATGGGGACAGATAGTTTGGATTGAGCTGGAGCGTATCTAGTAGACAGGTTCCTACAACTTCACGCACACACACACACACACACACACACACACACACACACACACACACACACACACACACACACACACACACACACACACACACACACACACACACACACACACACACACACACGCACGACTGCAAGCGATGTAACACGAACGCTGGCCTCTCCGCCTGTCCCACACACTCATGAATGGAGCGCACGCAAATATGAGTGTAAACACACACCAGACTCTTCCACTGGCAACATAATGGGGGAAGGTGGGAGAGGCGTGGGAGAGGGGAGGAGGGGAGAGAGAGAAGAGAGAGAGAGAGAGAGAGAGAGAGAGAGAGAGAGAGAGAGAGAGAGAGAGAGAGAGAGAGAGAGAGAGAGAGAGAGAGAGAGAGAGAGAGGGAGGAGAGGGGAGAGATGCTTTGGAGGTATATCTCTACCATTTACAAAGATGAGGCTTTTCTTGCTTTTATCTCTCATGTGAGATGAGGATTGTGACAGGCGGTGGTTAAGGAATGTGTAAGTGTTGAGGTGGGGGCCAAGAGCTGGAGCCGCAAGCATCCACGCTTGTTTTCAGGTCATTGCTGAACCCCCTGTTGTGTACTCACCTAGTTCTGCTTGCGGCCTAGTTGAGTTGCGGGGGTTGAGCTCTGGCTCTTTGGTCCCGCCTCTCAACTGTCAATCAACTGGTGTACAGGTTCCTGAGCCTATTGGGCTCTATCATATCTACACTTGAAACTGTGTATGGAGTCAGCCTCCACCACATCACTGCCTAATGCATTCCATCCGTTAACTACTCTGACACTGAAAAAGTTCCTTCTAACGTCTCTGTGGCTCAATTGGGTACTCAGCTTCCACCTGTGTCCCCTTGTTCGCGTACCACCAGTGTTGAATAATTCATCCTTGTCTACCCCGGTAAATTCTCCTGATAATTTTGCATGTAGTGATCATGTCTCCCCGAGCTTTTCTGTTTTCAAGGGACGTGAGGTGCATTTCCCGCAGCCTTTCCTCGTAACTCATGCCTCATAGTTCTGGGACTAGCCTAATGGCTTATCTCCGAACTTTTTCAAGCTTCGTTTTGTGCTTGACAAGGTACGGGCTCCATGCTGGGGCCGCATACTCCAGGATTGGTCTTACATATGTGGTGTACAAGATTCTGAATGATTCTATACACAGGTTTCTGAAAGCAGTTCTGATGTTGGCCAGCCTCGCATATGCCGCTGATGTTATTCTCTTTATGTGGGCTTCAGGAGACAGGTTTGGTGTGATATCAACTCCTAGATCTTTCTCTCTGTCTGTTTCATTAAGTACTTCATCTCCTATTCTGTATCCTGTGTCTGGCCTCCTGTTTCCTCTCCTAGTTTTATTACCTTACATTTACTTGTAAATGTACATTTACTTCAACACTAAAGTGTTGAACTTTATTTTTAGTAGCCATTTGTTGGACCATTCCTTCAGCTTGTCAGGGTCATCTTGTAGCCTGATAGTATCTTCGTCTTAATCCTCCTCATAATTTTTGCATCATCAGCAGACATTGAGAGGAACGAGTCTATACCCTCTGGGAGATCATTTACATATATCAGAAACAGTATAGGTCCAAGGACTGATCCCCTGCGGGACTCCACTTGTGACTCCTCGCCACTCCGAAACCTCACCCCTCAAAATGACTCGTTGTCTTCTGTTGCTTAGGTACTCCCTTATCCAGTGGAGTACCGTCTCTTTCACTCCAGCCTGCATCTGCAGCTTTTTCACTAGCCTCTTGTGTGGTACTGTATCAAAGGCTTTCTGGTAATCCAAAAATATGCAGTCTGCCCACCCTTCTCTTTCTTGCCTGATTTTTGTTGCCTGGTCGTAGAATTCAATTAATCCTGTGAGGCAGGACCTGCCATCCCTAAGCCCATGTTGATGCTGTGTGACAAAGTTCTTTCGCTCCAGATGTTCCACTAGCTTTCTTCGAACAATTTTCTCCATCAGCTTGCATGGTATGCAGGTTAGGGACAATGGCGTGTAGTTCAGTGCCTCCTGTCTATCCTTTTTCTTGTATATTGGGACTACATTAGTCATCTATATATCTACATATCTACATATATCTACATATCTATATCTACATATCTATATCTACATCTACATATCTACATATCTACATCTACATATCTATA
The DNA here is from genome assembly GCF_040958095.1 of Procambarus clarkii. NCBI lineage: Eukaryota > Metazoa > Arthropoda > Malacostraca > Decapoda > Cambaridae > Procambarus > Procambarus clarkii. The sequence continues at coordinate 33,020,280 of NC_091160.1, forward strand.
TCTATATATCTACATTTGAAGCTGTGTATGGAGTCAGCCTCCACCACATCACTGTCTAATGCATTCCATCCGTTAACTACTCTGACACTGAAAAAGTTCCTTCTAACGTCTCTGTGGCTCATGTGGGTACTCAGTCTCCACCTGTGTCCCCTTGTTCGCGTCCCACCCGTAAATGTGTATATGTGTGGTACGGGGAGTACATGTGTATATGTGTGGTACGGGGAGTACATGTGTATATGTGTGGTACGGGGAGTACATGTGTATATGTGTGGTACGGGGAGTACATGTGTATATGTGTGGTATCCTGTATACTCAATAGTCCCCATTGGAGAGATCTGGCAGGGAAGTGGCAGTGGTGTGGTAGTGGGGGTGGGGATGTGGGGTGGGGGTGTGGGGGGAGTGCGGGGGTGTCTGGGGAGTGTGAAAGGGGGGGTGAACACGTGCTAAGGAGCCTGTAGTTTGTTAGAAGTCTGACACCTTCAGCAGCATCAGTAATGAACACACAAACGCAAGGGAGAGAGAGAGAGAGGAAGGGAGAGAGAGAGAGAGGAAGGGAGAGAGAGAGAGAGGAAGGGAGAGAGAGAGAGAGAGAGAGAGAGAGAGAGAGAGAGAGAGAGAGAGAGAGAGAGAGAGAGAGAGAGAAGAGAGAGAAGAGAGAGAGAGAGAGAGAGAGAGAGAGAGAGAGAGAGAGAGAGAGAGAGAGAGAGAGAGAGAGAGAGAGAGAGAGAGAGAGAGAGAGAGAGAGAGATGAGGGAGAGAGATGAGGGAGAGAAGTACCTTAGGGATCACCAGGAAGCCACTGGTATGTATCCATAAGACTTGAAACACTCATGAATGGTGGACCTTGTGTGGTCCTCAGAGCCCACCAGTGGCCCTCCCCTGGCCCAGTATACTCCCCTGACCCAATATACTCCCCTGGCCCAGTATACACCCCTGACTATGAACATACTCCCATGGCAGTGTATATTCTACGCAGGAGCATATATATTCCACCCCTGATAATGTATATGTATCAGCCTGGCCACGTATATATATGACCCTGGCGATGTTATATGAGTTTATCCATGGGTTAATACATGGATTTATCCATGGGTTGATCCATGGGTTGGTCCATGGGATGGCCGAAGCCCGAAGCGACATGAGGCTAGCGTGAACAGGTAACTCACACTCTCTCACTCATAAACTCATAAAAAAGAGGAGAGAGAGAGTTTGGAGGAAGGGGCGACCTGTCTCCTCATTTATCTCTGCAACAGAATTCTTGGTAAAGCACTCAAGGTTCGCGTGACCGGATAAAGCTGTCCACGCACTTTACCGGACCTCGTCAATCACAGACTAGGACCTTGCAACCTTACAGTTCTAGGTTGCAAACTTTTTCAATCAGCAATAAATGATATCTGTGCAACACAACAGGAACAGCACAGTCTTTTGTTTGTGTTGTGTATACAGCAGTGTATAGGAGCAGACGTCTGCTGACTCCTGGGGGCCAGATTCGCGAAGCAGTTGCGCAAGCACTCACGAACCTGGGGGCCAGATTCGCGAAGCAGTTGCGCAAGTACTTATACGAACCTAGGGGCTAGATTCACGAAGCAGTTACGCAAGCACTTATACGAACCTGGGGGCCAGATTCGCGAAGCAGTTACGCAAGCACTTATACGAACCTGGGGCCAGATTCGCGAAGCAGTTGCGCAAGCACTTATACGAACCTGGGGGCTAGATTCACGAAGTAGTTACGCAGGCACTTACGAACCTTGGGGCCAGATTCACGAAGCCTGTTACGCAAGCACTTACGAACCTGTACATCTTTTCTCAATCTCTGGCGGCTTTGTTTACAATTATTAAACAGTTAATGAGATCCGAAGCACCAGGCGGCTGTTTATAACAATAACAACAGTTGATTGGCAAGTTCTCATGCTTGTAAACTGTTTAATAAATGTAACCAAAGCCGTCAGAGATTGAGGGAAGATGTACAGGTTCGCAAGTACTTGAGTAACTACTTCATGAATCTGGCCCCAGGTTCGTAAGTGCTTGCGTAACTGCTTCGTGAATCTGGCCCCAGGTTCGTAAGTGCTTGCGTAACTGCTTCGTGAATCTGGCCCCAGGTTCGCAAGTACTTGCGTAACTGCTTCGTGAATCTGGCCCCAGGTTCGTAAGTACTTGCGTAACTGCTTCGTGAATCTGGCCCCAGGTTCGTAAGTGCTTGCGCAACTGCTTCGTGAATCTGGCCCCAGGTTCGTATAAGTGCTTGCGCAACTGCTTCGTGAATCTGGCCCCAGATTCGTATAAGTGCTTGCGCAACTGCTTCGTGAATCTGGCCCTAGGCAAGTACTGTTGGGGGAGGGGAATAGGGTCCTCGAACCCAGGACCGAATCGGTGGTGAGGCGGGGGGCGTGTGGGCTACACTTGCGCCACCAGGGAGGGGGAGAGGGAGGGGGGAGAGGGGGGAGAGGGAGGGGGATGAGGGGGGGAGGGGGTCGTTACAGCGTTATGAAGTAACGACCATGTTGGTGACGTCGCTACTACACTCCTATCTTGAGGTTATCTTGAGATGATTTCGGGGCTTTTTAGTGTCCCCGCGGCCCGGTCCTCGACCAGGCCTCCACCCCCAGGAAGCAGCCCGTGACAGCTGATTAACACCCAGGTACCTATTTTACTGCTAGGTAACAGGGGGTACATAGGGTGAAAGAAACTCTGCCCCATTGTTTCTCGCCTGGGATTGAACCCGGGACCACAGGATCATAAGTCCAGCGTGCTGTCCACTCGGCCGACCTTGGCCAGTCTGAGTGCCAGTCCGGCACTCAGACTGGCCAGTATAAACAGCTACATCACCTGAGTGTAAACACTCACTTCATGTCACTCATTTAGTACCATTATGGCTTTTAAAGCTGCTAAGTCAACCCGTTCTCGCACTTGCCTTATAGTCAATATTGGCTTATTTAATAAGTACATATGTGACATACTAATTAATTGTGAATATTTTTGTTTGCCTTGAAAAGCTTCATAGAAAACACCGACCTCACCTAACCTTCTTAGTATGTTAAGATAAGCATCTTATTGCTTCTTATTTACAGTTATTACTTCACTTAACCTATACCATTGATAGGTTAAGTAATAATTGTAAATAAGAAGCAATAAGATGCTTATCTTAACATACTAAGAAGGTTAGGTGAGGTCGGTGTTTTCTATGAAGCTTTTCAAGGCAAACAAAAATATTCACAATTAATTAGTATGTCACATATGTACTTATTAAATAAGCCAATATTGACTATAGGCAAGTGCGAGAACGGGTTGTCCTTCCTAATGTACACACTTCTCAGGGCAGCACATTTTGGCATAGAATGGCTGTACTCACCTAGTTGTACTCACCTAGTTGTGTTTGCGGGGGGTTGCGCTCTGGCTCTTTGGTCCCGCCTGTGTTTGGTCCATGAAGAAACATCCTGCAACTGGTGATCATTTGTCTTCTCTTGACATACGACGTCATTTACATTTTTTTATGCAAATGTCACCCTTTCTCCAGAGGCATGACATTGGGATTTAATGCAGGAGTTTCCTTGGTTATTGTGTAAGTTGGAGAGTGTTGGGGGTGTTATGGCGGTTGTGACGCAAGTGGTCCCCCTCCTGATGCATTAGGAGGGGCCTTACGCAAAGGGGGGGGGTGTCCTTTCCCAGGGGAGGGGGGGTGCAGCTTTTCATATATGCGTCCAAAAATCGTGAAATCTTTGGAATCGAACCCAGGTCCGTACACTGCTTGTGGCACTCCACTCGTTTTCTCTCTCTCTACTTTGATAGCTTTGATAGCTTAGTGGGGAACTAGCATTCCCCACTAGTGAGGAAATGCTCTGTGACAAGCCTCTATGTCAAGGCACTGAGACAAGACCACTGAGACAAGACCACTGAGACAAGACCACTGAGACAAGACCACTGAGACAAGACCACTGAGACAAGACCACTGAGACAAGACCACTGAGACAAGACCACTGAGACAAGACCACTGAGACAAGACCACTGAGACAAGACCACTGAGACAAGACCACTGAGACAAGACCACTGAGACAAGACCACTGAGACAAGACCACTGAGACAAGACCACTGAGACAAGACCACTGAGACAAGGGCCCCATATATCAAGAACTAGTGAATGATCTCAGGGGTGGTCTCCTCTTCATCTTCCAGCCATCAGTCAGCCCAAGACACCCTCTCAGCCTCTCAGAACAAACAAACCAACCAACACAACGCCTGACCTCTGACCCCGCATCAGAGCAGGTCAGGACCAAGGTGTATGGTGGCAATAATTTGCCTTCCTAATTACAGAATAAATATTATCGTGAATAATATGACATTATACTACTGGGGAGCCGGTCGGCCGAGCGGACAGCACGCTGGACTTGTGATGCTGTGGTCCAGGGTTCGATCCCAGGCGCCGGCGAGAGACAATGGGTAGAGTTTCTTTCACCCTATGCCCCCTGTTATCTAGCAGTAAGATAGGTACCTGGCTGTTAGCTGTCACGGGCTGCTTCCTGGGGGTGGCAGGACTGGTCGAGGACCGGGCCGCAGGGACACTAAAGCCCCGAAATCATCTCAAATAACCTCAAGATTACATATTAAAATATTGCAGACTTATAGATATAATGAAAAAGGTAGGACATTAATGTTCCAAGTATATGTTGATGTGAAGGGGCTCTCTCTCTGCTGGACAGTTGTGAGGGGGCTCTCTCTCTGCTGGACAGTTGTGAGGGGGGCTCTCTCTCTGCTGGACAGTTGTGAGGGGGCTCTCTCTCTGCTGGACAGTTGTGAGGGGAATATTTTGAACCTGTATTGCTGGCGGGCTTGCACTGGTCCCTTCAACATACACACGGACAGAGTACTATATTGATATAGTTACACATTCTTTCCTTTTCCGCTCTTAAGACTAAAAGGTGTGATACGAATCGAAGCTAACACAACAGCGTCTCACAATGCTATAGAAGAGAAGGGGGCCCCCAGAGGAAACATGATCACAACATACAAAATACTCAGGGATACACACACACACAGGTTTGACACGCACTGTTTGGACTGTCTAGAAATGGGACGAGATTGTACACGTGGACACTTGTTCCACCAACTCAGCTTCGAGAAGTTAGGGAACTCAGCTTCGAGAAGTTAGGGAACTCAGCTTCGAGAAGTTAGGGAACTCACCTTCAAGAAGAGGTGACTGAGAGGAACCTCACGCACATATACGACACAGCACATGCGACACAGCACATATACGACACAGCACATATACGACACAGCACATACGACACAGCACATATACGACACAGCACATGTGACACAGCACATATACGACACAGCACATATACGACACAGCACATACGACACAGCACATATACGACACAGCACATATACGACACAACACATACGACACAGCACATATAAGACACAGCACATACGACACAGCACATATACGACACAGCACATACGACACAGCACATATACGACACAGCACATATACGACACAGCACATACGACACAGCACATACGACACAGCACATACGACACAGCACATACGACACAGCACACATACGACACAGCACATATACGACACAGCACAAGACATCCTAAAGTGACTGCATAAGACATCCTTGCCACGCACAATTCTCGATACAAATCACAGAGATCACGGACTTCGTAAGTGACAGGCGTGTTATGAAAGTCGATGTAAACAAAGCCACGTGTTGCCAAAGTAAACAGTAGCACGTGTTTGTTATGTCAACAAGGAGAGGGTGTCGGTGGCGGGCCGGACAGGAAGACAGCGGCTTGTTGTCTGGCATCTTTGGTGCCATGACTTGTCTTGTCTTAAGGCGATGTAAATAGTGCCACGTGCTGACACTGTAAATAGTGCCACGTGCTAACGCTGTAAATAGTGCCACGTGCTAACGCTGTAAATAGTGCCACGTGCTAACGCTGTAAATAGTGCCACGTACTAACGGTGTAAACAGTGCCACGTGCTAGCACTGTAAATAGTGCCACGTCTTGACAGTGCAAATAACAGTGGCGACTGCATAGAGCTAGAACCCACATAGAGCCAGGGAGCCACATAGAGCCAGGGAGAGCCACACAGAGCCAGGGAGAGCCACATAGAGCCACATAGAGCCAGGGAGAGCCACATAGAGCCAGGGAGCCACATAGAACCAAGGAGAGCCACATAGAACCAAGGAGAGCCACATAGAGCCAGGGAGAGCCACATAGAGCCAGGGAGAGCCACATAGAGCCAGGGAGCCACATAGAGCCAGGGAGAGCCACATAGAGCCAGGGAGAGTGCCACATAGAGCCAGGGAGAGCCACATAGAGCCAGGGAGCGTGCCACATAGAGCCAGGGAGAGCCACATAGAACCAGGGCCAGGGGGGGGGGAAGGGAAGTCACACGTCAGAAGGTAGGTTTACATAATTTACTCGCTGATATACCAGCAGTTGGACCAAACAAGGCAACAGCTAGCAGCAAACAAGTAGAGAGCAAACAACCCATTGCTCGTGTATCTGTCTGTGTTTCCTGCTATTTATAAACCTTTAGTCGCTGTCAACACTGTCAACAAGATGGCCGCCATGTTGCTGTGTTACTCTGTCAAGGGAAGGTAGAGAGGTGTGACTTTGTGTCAGTGAGTGAGTGAGTGAGTGAGTGAGTGAGTGAGTGAGTGAGTGAGTGAGTGAGTGAGTGAGTGAGTGAGTGAGTGAGTGAGTGAGTGAGTGAGTAAGTGAGTGAGTGAGTGAGGGAGAGAGGGAGTGAGATGTGGGAGAACAAGGTGCCCATGTTGCTACCCACACAACAAGGTACCCACGCTGGTACCCACACAACAAGGTACCCACGCTGGCTACCCACACAACAAGGTACCCACTGCTGCTACCCACACAACAAGGAAGGCTCCACACTAAGTCACACACACTCGCTCCCTTCACCATATATTTTGACTAATAAGTGGCCCGAGACGAGAGGACCGAGATAAGAGGAACCTACCTTCAACCCCCTTAGCCCCTCAACCCATTTCTCACTCCCTTTACCCTAACCCCTTCCCCCTAATGCCCCCATCCTCCCTACTGGTGCTGCTCCCTCACTCGCCCCATCGCTGGCTCCCTTTCCCTTCCTTACTCTCACATTCTGATGTGGTTGTGTGTTCAATTGGTCTGGGAAGGCAAGGGGAGGTGGAGTCCAAGAGCTAAAGCGCGACACCCGTAGGCATAAATAAGTGAGGATTTATGTGTTAGCTCACACACACACATGTGTGTTCGTCGACACATACACACATGTGTGTTCGTCGACACACACACACATGTGTGTTCGTCGACACACACACACATGTGTGTTCGTCGACACACACACATGTGTGTTCGTCGACACACACACATGTGTGTTCGTCGACACACACATGTGTGTTCGTCGACACACACACATGCAGGTGTTTGTTGGGTGTTAGCACTGTGTTGAGAGACGTAAGCAAACAGCCACGACAAAAGGGCTTTATCCATTATTGTCTCTCATACTGTGACGCAGGACGACCACCACCAGCTGTGTCCCCACTGTGACGCAGGACGACCACCACCAGCTGGGTCCCCCCACTGTGACGCAGGACGACCACCACCAGCTGTGTCCCCACTGTGACGCAGGACGACCACCACCAGCTGGGTCCTCCACTGTGACGCAGGACGACCACCACCAGCTGGGTCCTCCACTGTGACGCAGGACGACCACCACCACCTGGGTCCTCCACTGTGACGCAGGACGACCACCACCAGCTGGGTCCCCACTGTGACGCAGGACGACCACCACCAGCTGGGTCCCTCCACTGTGACGCAGGACGACCACCACCAGCTGGGTCCCCACTGTGACGCAGGACGACCACCACCAGCTGGGTCCCCACTGTGACGCAGGACGACCACCACCAGCTGGGTCCCCCCACTGTGACGCAGAACGACCACCACCAGCTGGGTCCCCCCACTGTGACGCAGGACGACCACCACCACCTGGGTCCTCCCACTGTGACGCGTGTAACCTCCCTAATCTCCAGGATAGCATTTGTCTCCAAGACGACTTCTGGCGATTACTGAGCGTCTCCGACGACAACCTTCCCGCCAGCCGTCCCCGATGACTGGGAGTGGTAGCCACGGTGTACCAGCGGACAGAATCTTTGTTCTTCTGTTCGAATACTGAATGTTGTGGAGTAAGGTACATGTGGGTGTGGGTGGGGTGTGTGGGGGTGTAGACTCCAGAGGTGTAGGAAAGTCCATGTGGGAAGGGGTGTGTGTGGGGGGGAATGGGGGGGGGGGAATAAGGGGGTGTGGGGGGTGTAGAGGGGTGTAACTGGAGGTCAGTGTTGTTTTGGGGTGTTGTGGTTAAGGGTAGTGAGGTGTGTATTCACCTAATTGTACTCACCTAATTGTGCTTGCGGGGGTTGAGCTCTGGCTCTTTGGTCCCGCCTCTGTCAATCAACTGTGTGCGTGTGCTCTGTCATTTGGGTCTTATGAACAATGACAAACACTCCAACACAATCATCACGTCACTAACATTACATCACAATCTTCACAATAGCAACAATCTGTAGCAGTTGTCAGGTATAAAGGGTCAGAGTTAAGCACCTCGTCCACCCCTAACTACCCACTAACACACTCCCCCCACCTGCCCCCCCCCCATCACTCACCCCACTACCCATTCTCCATTACCCTCCCTATCCCCCCTCCCCCCCTCCCCACACCCCCACACCCCCACAAACCTGTAACGCCATTAATTATCGCCAAAAATGTGTTTGAAACTAATCTGTATTTACGCCGCCCAATAATAACTCTTGTATATACACAAGTAAATATATATACAAGTAAATATACATGTATATAAATGCTGTATTAATAACCAATAAATATAATGAATAATTAAATCTACGAGCCTATGACCTGACCCCGCCGCCCCCCCACAACTAACCACTTCCTCTCCCTGTGTTTACTGCCTAAAAGGTGAACCCTAAATGACCCTTAACTCAATACTGTGTTTATCTTAGGTGGCGTCTTCTGTACAGACAGACAGACAGACAGACAAAACATCTACCCTTGAGACAGTCAGAGAACGACTTTGGCTCGCAGGCGAAGGCTTCAGGTTCGAATCCCGGCTGGAACAGAGTCAAATTGACAGGGTTTCCTTTCACCTCATACACGTATTTGTTGATATAGCAGTAACTAGGCACCGAGGGAAGAAGAGAGGCCCTTGGGGGCCCCACATCCAGGGGCGGGTCAGTAACTCATGGGCCGGTAGTTAAGTGAATACCCGAGCCAGGGATGGTCATCACTGGCCCTCACACGAAGGAAAAGTTAGGGAAATGTGATACTTTAACCCGAACCGTGAGTGGGTGAGCCGTGGGAAGATGAGCAGAGAGTAGAGAAAAGAAGAGAGAGAGAGAGAGAGAGAGAGAGAGAGAGAGAGAGAGAGAGAGAGAGAGAGAGAGAGAGAGAGAGAGAGAGAGAGAGAGAGAGAGAGAGAGAGACTCAAGATACAGTGATCAAAGTGAGAAATAAGCAAGAAAGTGAGAGGTGAGAGCGGGAATATGAGAGAGACGAGAGACATTGAAAGACATCACAGAGCAAGTGAGAGGTAAAGAGAGTACTGAGAATGAGCCGAGAGATTCCTAGGAGCTACTGAGGCAGGCAGGAGACCTACCTCCCGCTGCCCTCCACTGCCCTTACCTACCCTAACCTGCTCCCCATTCCAACTTCCGCTATCTATAACTGCCCACCACTAACCTTAGCAACATTTACCCATCACCCGGCAACACTCCGCTGTCCTTCAAATGACCTACGATACTTCTGCCTTTCCCCATAAATGTCTTACCTATCCTCCACTACCCTCCCCTAACCTTAGCTTCCCTTCCCCCTCCTCTCGGACCCTTAGCTGCCCTTCTCACAGCTGCGAGCAGCTGTGTTAGTGGTGGGAGTCTTGCCGTGTTGTGTAGGCAAGCAGGAAGCGATAGCTGCCCTGAGGGCCGCTATTCATCCCTTCAAGTGGGTACAATTCATTACCCTGAGCGACCTTTGGCGGCCCCCCAGGCTACCCAAGGAGCTCTAAGGGAACCCCGAAGGGGGAGGATCTAAGGGAACCCCTAAGGGTTCCCCTTATCCCCTTATCCTAAGGGGATAAGGGTAGTAGACGAAGGGAAGCACATCACACAACCACATTAGCCACTTGAACTCGTACCACCAAACGAGCGACCTTTGGACGCCTAGTTAAAGACGTTCCAAGGGTGTCTTAAGGGGGATCTAAGGGGGGGGGGGTAAAGTAAGGGGTTACAAGAAGCGCATCACAGAGTGACCACTTGGGTGCATATCAAACCCCTTCTACCGCTTCCAGGAAGCACTGTCACCCTCAGACCGGCTTCTGGTCGATACCTGCTCATTCAACCTTCCTTTTCGCCTTATAAACGACATAGTTGAGTCATTCCTGGGTTTACACAGCATAGTGAAGAGTATAAGGCTAAAGTATAAGGTAGAGTATAAGGCACAAGGGGGGAGTGTTGCTCAGGATGAGTAGGGGAGCAGTGAGGAACATGATCAGTGGTTAAACCTGCTGCCTACACCGTCCTTATCTCTCTCTCTCTTTCTCTCCCTCTCTCTATCTCTCTCTCTGTCTCTCTCTCTCTCTGTCTCTCTCTCTCTCTCTCTGTCTCTCTCTCTCTCTCTGTCTCTCTCTCTCTCTCTCTCTCTCTCCGCGCCATAAGACAGCAGCGCCGCGCGAAGATGGCGTCAATATTGTCGAAAGACAAACAAGCCGGCACGATAACAGTGTTCCGGTAAGACGATCTCTTCCGCTCTCGTACGCAACAGTGTAAACAAACGTGCCTCAGCTGCGGCGCTCGTGCGTCTGTCCAGCTCCGACCTGCACGTGAGGCGATGACGTGCTTGGGGTCCTCCTGGGGTCCTCCTGGGGTCCTTGTGGTACGTGGAAATGTTTGGAAACACGTAAGATGACGTGAAATTACGCTGTATTACACGAAAGCACTTCAGGGCACATGTAGGTATGCGTGAGAGGACATGTAGATACAGGGAAACATATGTACCACACATGTAGATACAGGAAAACATATGTACCACACATAAAGATACAGGGAAACACATGTACCACACATGTAGATACAGGAAAACATATGTACCACACATAAAGATACAGGGAAACACATGTACCACACATGTAGATACAGGAAAACACATGTACCTCACATGTAGATACAGGAAAACACATGTAGATACAGGGAAACACCTGTACCACACATGTACACATATATCACGCAAGCACATTGTAATACACCAGTCCGTCCTCCAAAGGGTTCACGACGTCAAGAAAACGGGCCAAATAAAGTGTCCTCTCTCTCCTAACCTAACCTAACCTAACCTAACCTAACCTTCATCAGAGAACCCAAAACAGAAAACCGGGACAGTACGTCACTTTCGCCAGTCGCTTCCACGTTCTTAGTACGACAGTTACTGACCTTACGTAACGCCTACGTGCGAAATGCGACGTTGTAGCTGGACCTTGTACTGAGGGGAGGAGGGGGGGAGGGGGGAGGGGGGTAGGTATTTTGTCCAAGGCATGTTTTGTCCACGTCCAATCTTTGATGTCTGGTGCTTCTAACTACCGCGATTATTATATTACAAATACAAAATATTGTATTCATGTCTGTTTAGTTCATTTAGAGTTGGGCGTAGCTAGTTACAGTCTTTACACCGTCTACGGGGATCGCCATAGCCCGTGCTACTTGGAATTTTTTGCTCCAAGTAGCGAATCTTAAACAACATACAGTCTTTAAATCTAAGTGGATTAACAGTCTTTAAATCTAAGTGGGTTAACAGAATTTTTCGTTCTGGTCCGTTTGATGAATATATAATATAAATATTAAAAACAAATCCACAAGGGTCCGTGACGAGGATTCGAACCTGCGTCCGGGAGCATCCCAGACACTGCCTTAATCGACTGAGCTACGACAGGGTTAAAAGAGCTGCCTTTTAACCCCTGTCGTAGCTCAGTCGATTAAGGCAGTGTCTGGGATGCTCCCGGACGCAGGTTCGAATCCTCGTCACGGCCCCTGTGGCTTTATTCATTTGATGCATCACGTTAGTATGATCTGTGTGTGTGTGATAAATATTATATATGAACAGGAAATTTTGTCCTGCCTCCTAGTGTGGCGGAGTCTATGGGGACAAAGCAAGTGCTTGTCGTGGCTGATGTAGAGAGTCCAGGTCTTTCTGGCGTGGAGGAGGGTGGAGATCAACCTCCAAGTGTAGAACTTCTGTTTCGGTGGCAAGGCTTGAGGTCCCCAGCCTACTCCCAGACGTTCTCACGGAATCTTCCAAAGGCAGCACTGTCCTGGGCGATCCCGATGTTGACTTCTTTTGATTTGGCACAATAAACTGCCGCTCACAGGATGAGTATGAGAAGTGCACAATAAACTAGCTGCCTCATGCGGCAACAATTATATTAATGAGTTTGGGTGGATATAAATAGGAGCTGCCTCATATGGACCAATAGGAGCTGCCTCATATGGACCAATAGGAGCTGCCTCGTATGGACCAATAGGAGCTGCCTCGTATGGTCCAATAGGAGCTGCCTCGTATGGACCAATAGGAGCTGCCTCGTATGGACTAATTGGAGCTGCCTCATATGGACCAATAGGAGCTGCCTCATATGGACCAATAAGCTCTCCTCAACTCCTTATAGTTGGTGTGTTCTAGTGTTCTACTGGTGCTGGCAGGGTCTCAGAGACCCTCATGTGCACGAGAACACATCTTTCGTGAACACCTGAAGATGAACAAGAAGATGGTGGAAGGAGGGGAGGGGAGGGGGGTGGCCAAGCTTCAAGAGTGGTCCGCCATTGTTTATAGAACGGCTTGTTTGAGGACAGCTGTTTGAGGACGGCTGTTTGAGGACAGATGTTTGAGGACAGGTGTTTGAGGACAGGTGTTTGAGGATAGGTGTTTGAGGACAGGTGTTTGAGGACAGATGTTTGAGGACAGCTGTTTGAGGACAGGTGTTTGAGGACAGGTGTTTGAGGACAGATGTTTGAGGACAGGTGTTTGAGGACAGATGTTTGAGGACAGCTGTTTGAGGACAGATGTTTGAGGACAGCTGTTTGAGGACAGATGTTTGAGGACAGATGTTTGAGGACAGATGTTTAAAGACAGCTGTCCGGGTGCCAGGCAGCCTGGAGTCCCCACATCATCTCGCTCTCAAAATATCACCGCTCCGAGGAACTGCTGTTTGACGCTGCTCTCTGAAGAAAGATTTTTGCAGCCACTTCACGTGATTGAAATTGAAATAAGTTTATTGAGGTAAAATACACACAAAGGGATGAGGTAGCTCAAGCTATTTTCACCCCGTTCAGTACATCGTGTTAATACATAGACACACATCACAAACAATAAACATATTACCAAACATTCTGAGAGATAAACATCTTCACTTCGCGTGAAGATGTTGACGTATTTGATGTCATTAACAGTTAACATCTCCAGACGCTTAATTAACAGTGAACCGGAGCTCATGTTAACATGAGTATTTTGTGTATAATATACTGGTAACTTTAGATAACTATTCCCAGATAAGAAATGTTTGTTGTTGTTTAAGATTCGCTTCTTGGAACAAAACGTTCCAAGCAGCACGGGCTATGGTGATCCCGTAGCTGTGTTTGTGGTGTTTTCAACATTGAAGTTTAATGTGAAGGTTGAGGAAGATGGGAGAGAGGGAGGAATGGAAAGAAACGGAGGGAGGAAGTAGAGATATAAGGTAAAGAAAGCATATGATAAAGTAAGAATATGATAAGAAGATATAAGAAGGAATAGTCGGGTCATGACCTTTACGGAACACTTAAGATTAGTTAAATCCCAAAACGCTTGAAAGAATGGAGAAGAATGGATAAGAAGGAGGAGAACGGGAAGTGGGAAGAGGTCAGATATCAAATGGAAGTCTGAACTAAAAGGTTAAGCAACATCCGGCACCTGTGTCTGGGTACAAGTGACAGGATGAACAACCCAGCGGGTTTTCTTCCTATTGGGGAGTGTTGTATATGCTGCTATGGTGGTGTGTCCACTCACAAGATGAGTGGCGCTGCCCAATACTGTCACTATGGCGGTGTGTCCACTCACAGGATGAGTGGCGCTGCCCAATACTGTCACTATGGCGGTGTGTCCACTCACAAGATGAGTGACGCTGCCCAATACTGTCACTATGGCGGTGTGTCCACTCACAGGATGAGTGGCGCTGCCCAATACTGTCACTATGGCGGTGTGTCCACTCACAAGATGAGTGACGCTGCCCAATACTGTCACTATGGCGGTGTGTCCACTCACAGGATGAGTGACGCTGCCCAATAAACTCGCCCCTCGGGGCAAAATTTAAAAATTTAAAAATCCCGTACTACTGATGCTGGTTGGTGATGTGACGACTTACAATGAATTTTGTAACTAGCTCATCAAGATTGTAACTTGCTTAGGTAAATGAATTGTTGGATTCAGTCCCTGAGCCCATTATGTGTCTCTGTAAACCTCTCCACTACCTCCCACAAGATGGGTATGGGGTGCATAATAAATGAACTAAACTGCAAGCAGCACCTAATTTGATGCTTGCGGGGGTTGAGCTTTGGCTCTTTGGTCCCGGCCTCTCAACCGTCAATCAACTGGTGTACAGGTTCCTGAGCCTACTGGGCTCTATCATATCTACACTTGAAACTGTGTATGGAGTCAGCCTCCACCACATCACTTCCTAATGCATTCCATCTGTCAACCACTCTGACACTGAAAAAGTTCTTTCTAACGTCCCTGTGGCTCATGTGGGTACTCAGTCTCCACCTGTGTCCCCTTGTTCGTGTCCCACCCGTGTTGAATAGTTCATCCTTGTCTACTAAGCATGCTGTGGAAGCACCAGAGTGTGTATATATAAATGCCACACAGTATTCATCTATAGACATCCATATACGGTGAAACACATGTGAAGAACCTCTCACACACTCACAGCTTCCTGACAAGAGGGAGCCAGCTTAGCTTAGCTGCCAACACCCTACACATTGTGTCAGCAAGGCGGACAGCCCGCCTGCTTTCATACCTCTCACTGTACTTATGAACCCATCCCTGCCCTTGTGTAGCAGTGCACAATAGAAAGTTGTTCTCACATATCCATACATTAAAACATTGATTGTAACCATGATATATATGTGCTTCAGCCTACAGTTTAGACCTATTGTCTTGTGTATGACCCTCTGTCCTGCGTGACAGTAGAATACCAGCATTATCCTCACTTTATATAAGACTTAATTGAAATCCTCAGATTAGGCAAAATTGTAATTAATTTTGTCAATAAAGATGTTAATGATAAAAATAACTGTATTTCCGTCTTCTATACTTCCCTTCACCAATGTCTCTCCTTCCTCACACACAGAGATTACAATAACGTGATGCATCAAATGAACAAATCCACAAGGGCCGTGACGAGGATTCGAACCTGCAGGTTCGAATCCTCGTCACGGCCCTTGTGGATTTGTTCTCTCCATCCTCTTTACTCCACCCGATTAAAAAAAAGGGGGGGTGGTGGGGGTTTAGGGGAGGGAGGGGTGATGGTGGTGGTGGTGAAGGGAAGGGAGAGGGGGTGGTGGTGGGGAGGAATGTTGGGGGTGGTGGGAGTGTGTTTGGGGGAGATAAGCAGATATTTCTAGGCTCCTTAGAATAGCAAACTAGAGTAGATAATCGTTTTTAATTAAGGGGAGATAGATAGTGCGTGTACTCACCCGAGATATACTTGCAAGATCGAGCTAGGCTCCTGGGCCCCGCCTTCGAGCGTTCGTAGATTAATGTAGTGACTCATTCTTCCGCTTTTAGATATCTACATTTAGAATTTTGAATTTAGTTATCCTCGAAGACTTCTACGTCCGCCGTAGTCCACGGTGGACGGTCGGCCGAGTGGACAGCACACTGGACTTGTGATCCTGTGGTCCCGGGTTCGATCCCAGGCGCCGGCGAGAAACAATGGGCAGAGTTTCTTTCACCCTATGCCGCCTGTTACCTAGAAGTAAAATAGGTACCTGGGTGTTAGTCAGCTGTCACGGGCTGCTTCCTGGGGGTGGAGGCCTGGTCGAGGACCGGGCCGCGGGGACACTAAAGCCCCGAAATTATCTCAAGATAACCTCAAGATAACCAGATATTGACAGCTCTTAGGTTGTAACATTTCTGATATCTCTTTGACACATGCGTGTCTCTAGTGTCCATCTATGACTCCTTGAGTTGTTCTTAGCTTTGAAGAATACAGCATTGAGTTATTTACCAAGTTCCCTTAGAATCTTAGATATTATTATCATGTCCCCGCGCCTATCTCTCCTCTTCTCCAGCGAGGTAAAGTCCAGTTCTTTCAGTCTTTCCTCATAGCTCAGTCCATTCAGCTCTAGTACGAGGCTCGTTGGATATTTTCGGACTTTTTTCTAACTTTTTTTTGTCCTTTTTGAAAGTGAGGGTTCCATGCTGGGGATGCATATGCAAGAGTGGGTCTGACCTTCGTTGAATATACTGCCAGAAAAGCTCCATTGTCTAAGTTTGTGAAGGCAGCGCGGGTATTGGCCAGCCTGCCATGTGCAGCTGCTGGTGTTCCGGTAATGTGGGGCTCCTGGCATCACGTCTAGGGTGATCCCCAGCTCTTTTTCTCCTTTACTGACTGAAGAATTGGTCTGACTTCATCTTATACTGCTGTACTGGTCTCTGTTCTCGTGTGTGTGTGTGTGTGTGTGTGTGTGTGTGTGTGTGTGTGTGTGTGTGTGTGTGTGTGTATGTGTGTGTGTGTACTCACCTAGTTGTGTTTGCGGGGGTTGAGCTCTGGCTCTTTGGTCCCGCCTCTCAACCGTCAATCAACAGGTGTACAGGTTCCTGAGCCTACTGAGCTCTATCATATCTACACTTGAAACACACACACATGTTAGTGTGTGTGTGTGTGTGTGTGTATGTGTGTGTGTGTGTATAAAATAACGATTATATCTAAATAGCATGAACGTTGTGTCGACAGATTAAACCACAGTTATTAGAGTGATTTTCTCTCACTGTCTGTCTGTCTCTCTCTCTCTGTTCCTTGCACCATTCTCCCGCTCAACAAGGCTTCTCTTCATCTAGTGTCTGTAGAAAGTAGGACACGTTAACTGATATTACGTTTCTGTACGCACTTAGCAGCTCAACTAGCAGGGAAACACGTGAACTAACTCTACATTCAGAGGAATCTGTAGGTTAGCTCTACTGATAATATATATATATATATATATATATATATATATATATATATATATATATATATATATATATATATATATATATATATATATATAATCAGAAAAGAATGTAAGGGGTGAGGAATGAGAGAGATTTAAGTGCCTTATAAATTCCAGTTTAAGTGTGTGTAAGTGTCCCTCTCACAGACATAAACATTACCTTCGCTCATCAAAATAAACCCAACGTTGAAAGGTCAACAAATGTTGATTTATATGTCCACAATACTTAGCACTCGAGTAATTTAAATTAACCTATTTCGTGTTGATATTTGTCAATGTTTCAAGCTGCTAATGTATATATATATATATACATATGTATATATATATATATATATATATATATATATATATATATATATATATATATATATATATATATATATATATATATATATATATATATGTTATCTCTACAGTTATGTAGGTCGAAATGATTTCGATACATATGAGGTCATTCTGAGGTCTAGAGAAAGGCAGTGTGAGATATACAGGGGGGAGGGAGGTCAAATTAAAGTAGACAAGGTTAAGGGTGAGTAGATTAGGTTAAGTGTGAGGTAGACAGGATGGTCAGGGCCAGGACTCGTAGAGCATATACATAACCATTTACAAAACATGTACATCTTTCCATAATCAAGACGGCTTTCTTTGCATTTAACAGTTTATAAGGTTGCAAACTTCACAAGTCAAGGTTATTATTGTTACAAACAGCTTCGTTGTGCTTAGGAGCTCGTAATTGCTTGATCACTGTAAACAACGCCATCTTGATTAAGGCAAGATGAACAACTTTCTTAAGTTTGCTGCCCCCTGGTGTCTCCAGCACCCACACTGATATGTCAACAGAGCCAAGTCACGTGGCTTTGTTGACAAACAATTGCATCACACCACGTGGCTTTGTTGACAAACAACTCCATCACTCACACCACGTGGCTTTGTTGACAAACAACTGCATCACTTACACCACGTGGCTTTGTTGACAAACAAACCCCCATCACTCACACCACGTGGCTTTGTTGACAAACAAACCCCATCACTCACTCTCTCAAGTATTATTCTTTCCACTCATTATTGTCTAGAGTTACTCATTATTACCTGTTATTTACTCCAACTAATTCTTAAATCCTTTATTCATCACTGGATGTGTAAGTGACACATTTCAGGCCTCAAGGATAATATAGTTTTCAGACATTTTTGGCGGTATTGCTTCAATGTGATTTTTCTATCAAGATAACCTCTTGGTGGGAACTTAATAATTATGTCTAAGATAACTCTTTATTTTGCATAAACTGATGTACAGGTTCCTGAGCTTTTGGGCTCTCTCATTACATGTGAAGCTGTGTCTGGAGTCTACCTCCACCAATGAATGGTCCAACAAATGGCTACTAAAGTTCAACCCGAGTACATGAAAAGTAATGAAACTACGCAGTGGAAACAGGAGGCCAGACACAGGATACCGAATGGGAAATAAAATACTTCATGAAACGGACAGAGAGAAAGATCTAGGAGTTGATATCACACCAAACCTGTCTCCTGAAGCCAACATAAAAAGAATAACATCGGCGGCATACGCGAGGCTGGCTAACATCAGAACAGCCTTCAGGAACCTGTGTAAGGAATCATTCAGAATCTTGTATACCACGTATGTAAGACCAATCCTGGAGTATGCGGCCCCAGCGCCCGTACCTTGTCAAGCACACGACGAAGCTGGAAAAAGTTCAGAGGTATGCTACTAGACTAGTCCCAGAACTAAGAGGCATGAGTTACGAGGAAAGGCTGTGGGAAATGCACCTTACGACACTGGAAGACAGAAGAGTAAGGGAAGGCATGATCACTACCTACAAAATTCTCAGAGAAACTGACAGGGTAGATAATGATAAACTTGCTAAAACGGGTGGTACGCGAACAAGGGGACACAGGTGGAAACTGAGTACCTACATGAGCCACAGAGACATTAGAAAGAACTTTTTCAGTGTCAGAGTAGTTAACAGGTGGAATGCATTAGGAAGTAATGTGGTGGAGGCTGACTCCATACACAGTTTCAAGTGTAGATATGATAGAGCCCAATAGGCTCAGGAACCTGTACACCAGTTGATTGACAGTTGAGAAGGCGGGACCATAGAGCGAGACCTCAACCCCCGCTAGCACAAATAGGTGAGTACAACTAGGTGAGTACATCGGAAGTCATTGTCCACAGGCGACCGTCGACCAAGAGGCAGTGCCCAGGAGCTGTAGTTGAACCTTTATAGTTCAACCTTGAAGCACAGGCAGACGAGAGGACAATGGCAAGCGTAAACACACTAGACTTTCGTAGTCATAAATATTTGTTCTTTAAGTCAATATTGACTTATTAAATAAGTGCATATGTGACATACTAATTTATTGTGAATATTTTAGTTTACCTTGAAAAGCTTCATAGAAAACACCTGACCTTACCTAACCTTCTTAGTATGTTAAGATAAGCATCTTATTGCTTCGTAATTACAATTATTACTTAACCTATTATAGGTATAGGTTAAGTAATAATTGTAATTACGAAGCAATAAGATGCTTACCTTAACATACTAAGAAGGTTAGTACGACATGGTTAGTACGACGACTGAGCTACGACACGGTTTGTTTTGTATAGGAATGAACAATTTAAGCATTCCTGGGCCTAGTCCAGCACGTATATGTACTATATTAGGCCTAATAGAGTGTATATTAGATCTAGGATTGCTTGGAAAGGTTAAGTTAGGTTCTGTAGCCACACATCATCTAGTATGGTATTTGGGGTAATTCATTAATACAAAAGGTGAACATTTATTTAAGTCCAACAGTCCGATAGTTGCTATACAAGTCCAACAGTCCGATAGTTACTATCCAAGTCCAACAGTCCGATAAATGCTATACAAGGCCAACAGTCCGATATTTTCTATACAAGTCCAACAGTCCGATAATTGCTATACAAGTCCAACAGTCCGATAGTTGCTATACAAGTCCAACAGTCCGATAGTTGCAATACAAGTCCAGCAGTCCGATGGTTGCTATACAAGTCCAACAGTCCGATAGTTGCTATCCAAGTCCAACAGTAAGATAATTTCTATCCAAGTCCAATAATTGCAATACGAACCATCGTTACCAGGGGGAAGGGGGAGGGGGGGGGAAGCCGGGCTTTAAGGCCAACGATGAGCAGATATAATTAATTGGCCTTTTTTAAGAAAGTCTTAAATGAGTGAGTGACCCGCATGAAAGGTTCTCGAAGCCCGTATGGTATAGGTAGTTATAATTCGTTACGTCTGAATTGGCTCGTTATTGTTCACGGGAGTGATAACGGCTGCCTGTATTGTATTTGTTTGTGCTTGTTTGTCTCGCGTAGTTACGTTTTTCTTGTTTCCCCATCTGGCGGTGTCTTTGTTGGACTTTAAGAGGGAGGGAGGACGAGGGAAAAGTCCAATTAGTTAATTAGGAAAAACAACTTTTGTAGGGTCCTGATTGGTCTAGCGAAGGGAGAAGACTGAAAAGAGGTGCAGGTCAAGGGATAGGAATCTCTAGTGCCACTCCCACCAGCTGTGGGAGTGGGTCTTGGTGGCCACCACCAGCTGTGGGAGTGGGTCTTGGGATCCACCACCAGCTGTGAGAGTGGGTCTTGGACCACCACCAGCTGTGGGAGTGGGTCTTGGGCCACCACCAGCTGTGGGAGTGGGTCTTGGGGTCCACCACCAGCTGTGGGAGTGGGTCTTGGGGTCCACCACCAGCTGTGGGAGTGGGTCTTGGGCCACCACCAGCTGTGGGAGTGGGTCTTGGGCCACCACCAGCTGTGGGAGTGGGTCTTGGGCCACCACCAGCTGTGGGAGTGGGTCTTGGGGTCCACCACCAGCTGTGGGAGTGGGTCTTGGGCCACCACCAGCTGTGGGAGTGGGTCTTGGGCCACCACCATCTGTGGGAGTGGGTCTTGGGCCACCACCAGCTGTGGGAGTGGGTCTTGGGGTCCACCACCAGCTGTGGGAGTGGGTCTTGGGGTCCACCACCAGCTGTGGGAGTGGGTCTTGGACCACCACCAGCTGTGGGAGTGGGTCTTGGGGACCACCACCAGCTGTGGGAGTGGGTCTTGGACCACCACCAGCTGTGGGAGTGGGTCTTGGGGACCACCACCAGCTGTGGGAGTGGGTCTTGGACCACCACCAGCTGTGGGAGTGGGTCTTGGGAGCCACCACCAGCTGTGGGAGTGGGTCTTGGGGTCCACCACCAGCTGTGGGAGTGGGTCTTGGGGTCCACCACCAGCTGTGGGAGTGGGTCTTGGGGTCCACCACCAGCTGTGGGAGTGGGTCTTGGGGTCCACCACCAGCTGTGGGAGTGGGTCTTGGGTCTCTCATTTCTGCCAGTACCAGCCCTGTATTAGACACAGTACTTCCAGTACTCCGTCCCGACCACTTGCTCCTATCCCTCCCTCCCCCCCCCCCTCCACGGGATAAGTGACAGATTAATCATAATATTATAAGAAGCGTGTTGAGTGCCATCTTAAGCTAAGACAAATATACACAAACATACATAAATATTCATAATATCGGGGATTATACCTAATATTACGGACATAAACAAATAGAGGTGGCCCTTGAGGGCAGGCAGAGGTGGACCTTGAGGGCTGGCAGAGGTGGCCCTTGAGGGCAGGCAGAGGTGGCACTTGAGGGCAGGCAGAGGTGGCCCTTGAGGGCAGGCAAAGGTGGCCCTTGAGGGCAGGCAGAGGTGGCCCTTGAGGGCAGGCTGAGGTAGCACTTGAGGGCAGGCTGAGGTGGCCCTTGAGGGCAGGCTGAGGTGGCACTTGAGGGCAGGCTGAGGTGGCATTTGAGGGGAGGCAGAGGTGGCACTTGAGGGCAGGCAGAGGTGGCCCTTGAGGGCAGGCAGAGGTGGCCCTTGAGGGCAGGCTGAGGTACCACTTGAGGGCAGACAGAGGTGTGCCGTTGAAGAGATAAAACTGTTTAGCCACAAATTAAAAGGCCGGTAAAGGCTAAATCAGGCAGTATAGGTCTGAAATTATACATTGAAAATATATCAGACTTTTGTGCTCTTCACAAGCCCTTTTTTATAATATTTTTCACCTTTACGCAGACTTCAGATTCAAATATATTATATTTATGCTAAGTCTGATGCTATTTTGGTTTAGACATGTCCATAATATCGCATTTAAACAGTCTTATTTTGACCGTAGACTCCAAAAGATGCGTTCAAATCAAACCCCGTATAAGACCCAGTGATTCACAATCCTCGACCAATAAGGGACCCCTTTGTGTGGTTGACGTCACGCATCGCCAGCCAATCAGAGACCATCACTGCTCCTTAGGGACGAATCAAAGAAGCTCTTCATACCCAACAGTTGCACATTCTCCTGTATTATTCCTGCCGTAAATCACGGGCTAAGAATATTGTCAGGCATCCTTGAGTGTGGCAATGATAATTCCTGTTTGGTCGAAACAATAAACGGAGCAACGGGAGCGTTCGTGACGAGGAGAATAAGAGGAGAGACAAAGGAGTCGTTGATAACTCCGAGTCTGCTCACGAACGCCCCCCTGTAATGTTTGTGGCATGCGACTTCATCAATATTTTTGTGCGAACGCCTGGCCTTGGGAGGCGTTCCTGTTGTCTCTGCGCATGTTCCTTATATGGTCGTGATGAGCGCGCGGAGAAGC
Organism: Procambarus clarkii; assembly: GCF_040958095.1. Taxonomy (NCBI): domain Eukaryota; kingdom Metazoa; phylum Arthropoda; class Malacostraca; order Decapoda; family Cambaridae; genus Procambarus; species Procambarus clarkii. The sequence goes on from NC_091160.1 coordinate 33,043,240, forward strand.
AGAGAGGAATACAATCAGTGATAAACTGAGGAAGGAGAGAATGGTGAGAGAGAGAGAGAGAGAGAGAGAGAGAGAGAGAGAGAGAGAGAGAGAGAGAGAGAGAGAGAGAGAGAGAGAGAGAGAGAGAGAGAGAGAGAGAGAGAGAGACGAAATGGCATCTTAAATTTGAAAACACTTTTTTTAATATCCAGAGTAAGGGTGGCTGAGCCTGTAGGGGGTCTCGACACAGCTATACGGAGGTCAAGGGTTGGAGTCCCGCGAGGCGAGGGACCACACACTGCCCCCCAAACACAGCCCCTTCACCCTTAAGGATTAGACCCATTCCGCCCTGTAATTATGAGGTGAGCTGAGGGCAGAGAGGAGCTGCGGGACCTTCCCGAACCCATCATACATGCGTATACACACGCCTATATATATATATAAATACATATATACATACATGTATATGAGAAGGCTCAGGTGAGGTTCACTTGGGATATTTTTAGGATAAGAAGAGAAATTTTAGGAATCCTGTTAAGGCGAGTTCGTTCATAGGTTTATTAATTTGTCTGGTGTGTTAACTACAAGACGGTAGATTAGTAGAAGTAGACAAAAGGGTTCAGGTGATAACTGGGGTAAAAACGTAAGTAATCAGATAACATCAGAAACAATATGCAAATAAACACCTGCTTCGTTCCAATGTTGTTGATATTAGTAGTCCTTCGAATACCACACATGCTAGTATCAAAATTACTTAGTTACTCAGCCATAATTATTACAACTACAACATCTTTACATATAATAACAATTAACACCTTTAACAACTTGTAAAGCACATCTACGAAGCTACAAAATAGCTTTACAACATACTGCTCTTTTTAAGTTTTGTTAAAAATTCGCTACCTAGAACATAAAGTTCCAAGCAGCACGGGCTATGGTGAACCCGTAGCCTTTATTCACGCCTGCTTCCATTACTTATACTCTGAAGCAAATGCAAAAGTTTACGTCACAAGCTTTTATGTTAATTAACATAATAAACACTTGGCTGGAAACTGATATAAAAAGCGAAAAAATAACAATTAATTTATATTTTTAGTATAAAATTAAAATTATAAAGACACAATAATACAATATACATTTTTAGTAAAACCAAAAAATATGAGTATAAAATTAACCAGAAGAGAGTAGCAACAGCAGAACGGAAATTGAAGAGGAAATGCCATTAGTAAGAAACGCTTTGTATAAATAAGTTGTTGTATGAAAGTGGTTAGTGGAAGTGGTTGTGTAGGTGGGTGGGTGCCTGGCCACACCAGTCGCGTTAGGGTGGAGCCAGACCACAAGTATCAAACGCGATAAATATGTTCCCGGCCAAATTTCATAAGATTGCACGTGCTGCTGACCAGGACAACCTGCTCTCTCCAGGGGAGCAAGACTGGAGCACTTATTAAAGATTAATATTATCAATAAAACCTCATATTGATCTTAGTTTTCAGTAACGTTGCACTTTGACACTTGGCAGTTCTAACATACTTATCATAACCAAGGTGTGAAGCGCACAGTTGAGCCTTACATAACCTCAGGTAAATTGTGTATGTAACTCATCAACTAGTAAACAATAATATTTGAATTTGTTATTGCAAACGCATATCCTTTAAAATGGACACGATCCCAGGTACTTTTAAAATGACCAGACTCACCACAAGCCGGTCACCAAGGAAGCCGGTCGGCCGAGCAGACAGCACGCTGTATTTGTGATGCTGTGGTCCTGGGTTCGATCCCTAGGCGCAGGCGAGAAACAATGGGCACAGTTTCTTTCACCCTATGCCCCCTGTTACCTAGCAGTAAAATAGGTACCTGGGTGTTAGTCAGCTGTCACGGGCTGCTTCCTGGGGGTGGAGGCCTGGTCGTGGACCGGGCCGCAGGGACACTAAAGCCCCGAAATCATCTCAAGATTACAAAGACAAATTAAAGTGAACTGGGCTCAAGGTGTGACTGAATTAGCGAAATAGGGGTGACGATGAAATATCCCCCCCCCCCTGGCCACATATTTGAGCCCAGTCCCCCACAATCAACCCCCAGCCCCACACCCCCTCAATCCTCCTCTTGACTTCCCCTCTTTATTCCTGGACCTATTAACGTTGCGTTAACTACCAAAACAGGTGGTTAATAAAGCACGATTGTGTTTGCAATACCATCATTGATGCTGGCGCGAGAGGCTTGTGAAAACATTGACTGGGAATACTGAGAGAGACAGACAGACAGACAGATACAGTTAGTCAACGAGAAGACGAAAACAAACAGTGGGAAAAATATGTACATAACTAAACCTTTAAAGTTTTTCATGTGGTTTCGGGTCGTTTAAGAGGAGTTAATGTCCATGTTTCAAGGGAGATTGGATCATACAATTGCCTTGTTGAGTCGTTAGCCTCGGTTTTTTTTTTGTTAAGTTTATCCAGTGACAAATCTGTGTCATATATAATCATGTTATTTTTGTTGGAATTGATATCATAAATTTGTAAGTCATTAATATATATATATATATATATATATATATATATATATATATATATATATATATATATATATATATATATATATATATATTCCTTTATAATTATCTTAATTTAACTATCATAATTATCATAGCATTTAATCATTATTGTTATACAAGTCAATTAATCCACTTTAGGGTGCTGTTCTAAATGTAAAGTGTCGAGTGTTACTTAAAGCTACTTACAACAAATCGTCACTATGTTCTTGTATCTGGTACTATCATTACTTAACGGATATTTGTAAGTGTTACATTTTTTCCGAATTTCGCTCTCAAGTACCACTTAACACACACTCCCCCTCCTCACTTCCCCCTCCACTTGATCTGCTACTTAAAACACGGAGTTATTGCTGATACCAGTCTCTCATGGATGTGTAACTGCTACTTAAGGAACACGGCTGGAAAAGCTACTAGAAGAAGGGCAGTCACAAGAGCTCCTTGACCTGCCTTGACCCCCAGAGTCCGCACTGAGATAGTAATGATTGCGAACAGTGATTGACAGAGAGAGTGAATGAATATAGTGAGAGAGAGAGGGCGGGGAGGGGAGATAGAGAGGGGGAGAGAGAGAGAGAGAGAGAGAGAGAGAGAGAGAGGAGGGGGAGGGAAGAGAGGGGGAAAGGGAGAGGGAGGGAGGGGAGAAAGATAGAAAAAAGAGAAGTGGGGAGGGTGGATAGAGAAAGAATCTCTCTCTCTCTCTCTCTCTCTGTTAGACTTATTTTTTTAACTTAGGCGCTAATGGTTTATTAGGAATGTCTGTCTCTCTTTGTCTTGATCCATTTCTGTCTCCCTGTATTCGTCTGTTTGTCTCTTTCTGTGTCTGTCAGTGCAAAACGTTTTACAATTTAATAAGGAAACCAGAAATAAATCAGAGTCGTGTTAATTTGATATATCACGAGCCATCGTGGGGGTCTCTTTAGCACCCTGTCAAGTGGAACTCGCTTAATTTATGTCACCCTCGACTCGCCCATATTGGGCAGGTAAGCAACGTCAGCAAATGGGTGAGGCAGGCCCCGAGGCCTTCAACCTCGTCCAGATATACAGACAGACAAGCTGACATTTGAATATATAGTAGGAGGGCTACCCAGCATTGCCCGGGTCTATCTCCCCTTTCTCAGTTGATTCACCCTCGTTCTCATTCCCTTGGCACGCCCATCCATTCCCTCCCATGTCATACCAGCTTCTCCCCTCAAGAAGATATGAACCAACTGATCGTAACCTGACCTTCTATCGGCTGTCGCTTGGAGAGGTCCGCAGGCCCACATATTCACCACAGCCCGGTCCGGCACTTATTTTTTTTTTTTTGTAATTTTGTCCCCGATGGGTGAGTTTATTGGGCATGCGTCACTCATTCTGTGAGTGGACACACCGCCATAGCAGCATGTACAACACTCCCCAATAGGAAGAAAACCCGCTGGGTTGTTCATCCTGTCACTTGACCCAGACACAGCTGGGACTTTGCTTAACTGTCTCAAGTGAACAGCTTATCAAACAAGAAGATTTGTCAACCCTTTAAATCTTACGTTATCTTGCGGGTGCAAAATGGAGGAATCTTTTAAGCACAGTTTCTATATTTGAGAATAGTATTTACCGAACTTAAATAATGTGGGGTTTATTATTCTACACATATTTCTAATGACTCTTACATGTTCATATTCTCTCAGGTAGTGGTCAAGGCGGTGTCCATCACTCTCACTGCAAATTATATCGTTCACTCCAGTATGTTGTTATTTTACTGTGTAGATTTGGGGCCTGGCCCTCAAGTATTAGCCACGTGTATATTATTTGATATCTCTCTCGTCTCCTTTCTAGTGAGTACATTTGGAGGGCTTTGAGACGATCCCAATAATTTAGGTGCTTCATCGCGTCTATGCTTGCCGTATATGTTCTCTGTATTCCCTCTATTTCAGCAGTCTACAATATCATATTCTACAATACAGTATATTCTACAATACAGCATATTATACAATACACCATTCTCTACAGTACAGCATGCTGTACATCATAATACAGAATGCTGTACAGTAAAATTACTGTACAATTCTACATTCACCACAATACAGATTTTTATTTCTTGCTGTATAATAAAACATGCTGTATAATACACCATTCTTCATAATAGAGCATGCTGCACAATGTATTATGATGCAAACATAATATGCTGCACAATAAACATGTCGTACATTAAAAAAAATACAATAAACCACAACTTGTAAAATACAACAGCTGTATAGTATAATACAAAATGTCGTAAACTACAATATGCTGTATAATACAGTTATCTGTACAATGCAACATGGTTTAAAATAAATGTGCCCTAGAATGCACTATGCTATACAATACAATATGCTGTATAATACAATATGCTGTATAATACAAGAACTATATTAATTGTGAAATTCAAGGAAGATATTTTAAGTGGGGTGACCACTACTTGGTGTGGGGGTGAAATATGGAAATTCACAGAAGCCAGACAGATCACAGAGACGGTATTGTTTTGATAAGTCTGGCGTGAGGAGGGGAGAGAGAGAGAGAGAGAGAGAGAGAGAGTGACAGGCAGAGACAGAGACAGACACAGAGACAGACATGAGACAGACACATCGACCATACGACAACTCTAGCACTGAGTTGCGTCCAAGTTCATCCAGTAGCTAAATTGATAGCAACAATATCGGTTAAATTTATTCCTATGAAGCAATAATAAGTTCATGAAATGTTTCTAGGAAAGGGATTCAGATGAGTTAATGTAGGTTTAGATCTCGTAGCTTGCAGCTTGCGCATCACCACCAGTCCTAATGGACCGTTGACTTAGTTTATATAAATAAAGAGAGAGAGAGAGAGAGAGAGAGAGAGAGAGAGAGAGAGAGAGAGAGAGAGAGAGAGAGAGAGAGAGACATAGAGGGTGCGTGAGGTGGAGAGAGAGAGAACTACGTTGTTGTGGTGGTCTGAGGGGATGAGATAGTGAGTGTGTTGTGTCCTTAACACCGAGGGCTGGAGGACCACCTTCAAGGGCCTTCTTGTATTCTCTAACCCTCGACTCGAGTTGAGGGGGAAGGGGGGGGAGTCTTCACCATTCACACGCGCGTGTGCATCCTCGCATATGTACACACACACACACACACCAAAGAGCCAGAGCTCAACCCCCGCAAGCACAATTACGTGAGTACACACACACTCTCACACACACGCACACACGTCAATCCTGTTGATTGACGGTTGAGAGGCGGGACCAAAGAGCCAGAGCTCACCCCCCGCAAACACAACTAGGTGAGTACACGTCACGTCCCCTGAACCTCACGTCCCTGGAAGACAGAAGAGTAAGGGGAGACATGATAACCACCTACAAAATTCTCAGGGGAATTGACAGGGTGAACAAAGACAAACTCTTCAGCACGGGTGGGACACGAACAAGGGGACACAGGTGGAAACTGAGTACCCAAATGAGCCACAGAGCGATTAGAATTTTTTTTTTTTCAGTGTCAGAGTCTCTCCTCACAGTTACTCGCTGTTTCCTGTTGCTTAGATACTCCCTTATCCACTGGAGCACCTTCCCTTTTACTCCTGCCTGTTGCTCCAACTTTTGTAACAGCCTTTTATGGGGTACTGTTTCAAAGGCTTTCTGACAGTCCAAGAAAATGCAGTCTGCCCACCCTTCTCTTTCTTGCCTAATTTTTATTGCTTGGTCATAGAACTCTCAACTAGGCCTGTGAGGCACGATTTACCATCTCTGAACCCATGTTGGTGGCGCGTTACAAAGTTATTTCCCTCCAGATGCTCTATGAGCCTTTTCCTCACGATCTTCATCACCTTGCATGGTATACAAGTTAGGGAAACTGGCCTGTAGTTCAGTGCCTCTTGCCTGTCACCCATCTTGTATATTGGGACCACGTTAGCTGTCTTCCAACTTTCTGGTAAATCTCCTGTTTCCAGTGACCTGTTATACACCATAGAGAGTGGCACGCTTAGTGCTTCTACACCTTTCTTTAGTATCCATGGTGAGATTCTGTCAGGCCCAACAGCCTTTGTCACATCTAGCTCCAGCAGACACCTTTTGACCTCATCACAGGTGCGGTCAAAGTATGGGGGTGTATGACAAGCGGTCAAAGTATGGGGGTGTATGACAAGCGGTCAAAGTATGGGGGTGTATGACAAGCGGTCAAAGTATGGGGGTGTATGACAAGCGGTCAAAGTATGGGGGTGTATGACAAGCGGTCAAAGTATGGGGGTGTATGACAAGCGGTCAAAGTATGGGGGTGTATGACAAGCGGTCAAAGTATGGGGGTGTATGACAAGCGGTCAAAGTATGGGGGTGTATGACAAGCGGTCATACACACCCCTTCCTGCTTCTGCTATTGAAGCTACATGGGGGGGGGGAGAAGGGAGAGGTTCTTAGGAGAAAGAGGCACTTAAGAAAGGATTGAATTTTGATGAGCGATGCGGGGGATTATAGCTGCTTTGAGAATGAGATTTTCGACCCTAAGTGTGTTTCCGTTCTCCATGGAGTATTACGGCATGACAGAACAACAGGACTGAGCCATACACTGATGGCCGGTACTGGTCTTTGGCGTGGAGGACCTTACTAAGCCCTGGAGGGCATCAACAAGCCATGGAGGGCCTCAACAAGCCATGGAGGGCCTCAACAAGCCATGGAGGGCCTCAACAAACCATGGAGGGCCTCAACAAGCCCCTGGAGGGCCTCAACAAGCCATGTAGGGCCTCAACAAGCCCTAAAGGGCCTCAACAAGCCACGGAGGGCCTCAACAAGCCACGGAGGGCCTCAACAAGCCCTGGAGGGCCTCAACAAGCCCTAAAGGGCCTCAACAAGCCACGGAGGGCCTCAACAAGCCACGGAGGGCCTCAACAAGCCACGGAGGGCCTCAACAAGCCACGGAGGGCCTCAACAAGCCATGTAGGGCCTCAACAAGCCCTAAAGGGCCTCAACAAGCCACGGAGGGCCTCAACAAGCCACGGAGGGCCTCAACAAGCCACGGAGGGCCTCAACAAGCCCTGGAGAGCCTCAACAAGCCATGTAGGGCCTCAACAAGCCCTAAAGGGCCTCAACAAGCCACGGAGGGCCTCAAGAAGCCATGGAGGGCCTCAACAAGCCACGGAGGGCCTCAACAAGCCCTGGAGGGCCTCAACAAGCCATAGAGGGCCTCAACAAGCCCTAAAGGGCCTCAACAAGCCCTCAAGGGCCTCAACAAGCCACGGAGGGCCTCAAGAAGCCATGGAGGGCCTCAACAAGCCATAGAGGGCCTCAACAAGCCATGTAGGGCCTCAACAAGCCCTCAAGGGCCTCAACAAGCCACGGAGGGCCTCAAGAAGCCATGGAGGGCCTCAACAAGCCATAGAGGGCCTCAACAAGCCATAGAGGGACTCAACAAGCCATAGAGGGCCTCAACAAGCCATAGAGGGACTCAGCAAGCCGGGTTATAGAGGCAATATTCATCCATAATTTCACAAGTGGAAATGATAAACAACCCGGTTAGGAGTCGCCACATGAGATAACAGTTAGCAGGAAAGGCGGGCGCTAGGAGCTAAAGCTCGACCCTGTTGGCACAGACTAGGGGGGGGGGGACGCAGACATAGAGAGATGCACGTAGACACGTGGCGTGGTCTATGACGTGCATCACGTACTGGCAAGGTTGTGGACTTGTAAACACTCCGGGTGTTGAGTCACTTGGCCAGTTGTGGGGCATAGTATGTGCTATATATACCCCTGACCTGTTGTGTGTGTGTGTCTGTCTCTGTCATGTGTGTGTGTGTGTGTGTCCGTCATGTGTGTGTGTGTGTCTGTCTGTCTCTGTCATGTGTGTGTGTGTGTGTGTGTACTCACCTAGTTGTACTCACCTAGTTGTGTTTGCGGGGGTTGAGCTCTGGCTCTTTGGTCCCGCCTCTCAACCGTCAATCAACAGGTGTACAGATTCATGAGCCTATCGGGCTCTGTCATATCTACACTTGAAACTGTGTATGGAGTCAGCCTCCACCACATCACTTCCTAATGCATTCCATTTGTCAACCACTCTGACACTAAAAAAGTTCTTTCTAATATCTCTGTGGCTCATTTGGGCACTCAGTTTCCACCTGTGTCCCCTTGTGCGTGTTCCCCTTGTGTTAAATAGACTGTCTTTATCTACCCTATCAATCCCCTTCAGAATCTTGAATGTGGTGATCATGTCCCCCCTAACTCTTCTGTCTTCCAGCGAAGTGAGGTTTAATTCCCGTAGTCTCTCCTCGTAGCTCATACCTCTCAGCTCGGGTACTAGTCTGGTGGCAACCTTTGAACCTTTTCCAGTTTAGTCTTATCCTTGACTAGATATGGACTCCATGCTGGGGCTGCATACTCCAGGATTGGCCTGTGTGTGTGTCCGTCATGTGTGTGTGTGTGTCTGTCTGTCTCTGTCATGTGTGTGTGTGTGTGTCTCTGTCATGTGTGTGTGTGTGTGTGTCTCTGTCATGTGTGTGTGTGTGTGTGTGTGTCTGAATCTGTCATATGTGTGTGTGTATCTCTGTCATGTGTGTGTACTCACCTAATTGTGCTTGCGGGAGTTGAGCTCTGGCTCTTTGGCCCCGCCTCTCAACTGTCAATCAACTGGTGTACAGATTCCTGAGCCTACTGGGCTCTATCATATCTACATTTGAAACTGTGTATGGAGTCAGCCTCCACCACATCACTGCCTAATGCATTCCATTTACTAACTACTCTGACACTGAAAAAATTCTTTCTAATGTCTCTGGCTCATCTGGGTACTAAGTTTTCAACTGTGTCCCCTTGTTCGTGTCCCACCCGTGCTGAAGAGTTTGTCTTTGTCCACCCTGTCAATTCCCCTGAGAATTTTGTAGGTGGTTATCATGTCCCCCTTAACTCTTCGCTGTAAGATATTTCAGCGAATTGAGGTTTAATTCCCGTAGTCTCTCCTCATAGCTCATACCTCTCAGCTCGGGTACTAGTCTGGTGGCAAACCTTTGAACCTTTTCCAGTTTAGTGTTATCCTTAACTAGATATGGATTCCATGCTGGGGCTGCATACTCCAGGATTGGCCTGACATATGTGGTATACAAAGTTCTGAATGATTCCTTACACAAGTTTCTGAATGTCGTTCTTATGTTAGCCAGCCTGGCATATGCCGCTGATGTTATCCTCTTGATATGGGCTGCAGGAGACAGGTCTGGCGTGATGTCAACCCCCAAGTTTTTTCTCTCTCTGACTCATGAAGAATTTCATCTCCCAGATGATACCTAGTATCTGGCCTCCTGCTCACTACGCCTATCTTCATTACATTATATTTGCTTGGGTTAAACTCTAACAACCATTTGTTCGGCCATTCCTTCAGCTTGTCCAGGTCTTCTTGAAGCCTTAAGCAGTCCTCCTCTATCTTAATCCTTCTCATAATTTCGGCGTTGTCAGCAAACATTGAGAGAAATGAATCTTTACCCTCCGGGAGATCATTTACATATATCAGAAACAAGATAGGACCGAGTACAGAGCCCTGTGGGACTCCACTGGTGACTTCTCGCCAATCTGAGGTATCACCTCTCGCCGTAACTCTCTGCTTCCTATTGCTTAGGTACTCCCTTATCCACTGGAGCACCTTACCAGCTACACCTGCCTGTCTCTCCAGCTTATGTACCAGCCTCTTATGCGGTACTGTGTCAAAGGCTTTCCGACAATCCAAGAAGATGCAGTCCGCCCAGCCCTCTCTTGCTTAATCTTTGTCACCTGGTCGTAGAATTCTATTAAACCTGTGAGGCAAGATTTACCGTTCCTGAACCAATGTTGATGAGTTGCCCAGCCCATTCTCCGAATATGGGGAGGTAAATGTAACGGCTCAAGTAAGTGTAATAATGTACTATTTTTAGCAGTCAGGAATTGTACCTATTAAACTTAGTATTAAACAGTATTGTCAAATAATCGCCAGAATCGCACCCAAATATTGTGAATACTTGAGTTTACCTGTAAAGCTGAACCACTACCTAACATAACCCTTCTTAGTGTATGAAGACAAGCATTTTATTGCTTCTTAATTACAATTAATACTTAACCTATAGCTATATTGATATTACAGTTTTATAAGACTAATAAAACAAAACTAAAATCTTTCAATAAATTATAAAGTAACTCAGGATATTTTCAAATTTTGTATAAAATCTCTATTGTTTAGTAGAACTGAAAAAGAAATTCTTTATATTTAAAACTTAAGTATATAATAATAAACATTTAGATTTCATCTTAAAATTTTTAGTGTTTTAACAGAAAACGAGGAGACTATATGGTTAGGTAAATGTAAAATGCACAATTGTAATTATATACTATTCTTAGCAGTCAGTAACTGTACTTATTACTACACCGTACGACTGTCAATTAGGAGGATGCGTTGTAGCGTCTTTTCTCTCCAGATGTGTTACTAGGTTCTTTCTCAACTTTCTTCTCCATCACCTTGCATGGTATACACGTTAAAGACACTGGCCTGTAGTTCAATGCCACCTGTGTACTCACATAGTTGTGCTTGTGGGGGGGGGGGGGTTGAGCTCTGGCTCTTGGGGCCCCGCATCTCAACTGTCAATCAATCAGCTATTTTTCCACACACACACACACACACACACACACACACACGCACACCCAGGAATCAGCCCGTAGCAGCTGTCTAACTCCCAGATACCTATACACTGCTAGGTGAACAAGTTCATTAGAGTGAAAGAAAATCTTCGGGATTACGAATCGCGAACGCTGTCCACTCTGCCGTCAAGTCCCTCTCACTGGCAGTGTTGTGCGAGTGAGTGAGTGAGTGAGTGCATGTGTGTGTCTGGTTTTCATAAAAACAGAATTACCTCCTCTCTCTCTCCCCTCACAAACACACATAGAAACAATGACCGCAAAGCTCTCTCCTCCCGTTCCCCTCATTCAAAAGGTTCCTTCCTTCCACCTCACTCTCCCCTCTCTCCCTCCCTCCCTCTCTCCCCTCTCCCTCTCTCCCTCCCTCCCTCTCTCCCCTCTCCCTCTCTCCCTCCCTCCATCAACACCCATCCCCTCCTGCCTGGCTCCTCCCCTCTCTCTCTCCCTCACTCTCTGAGTCTCATTCTCACAGTTTCCCCTCAGTCTTCAGCTAGCGAGGGGAGGCTACGCACGTCCCCTCTGCTCGCTCTCTTTAACTGGTGAATCTCAGACCCCGAGCCGATGTAGGAATAGTGAGTGACAATGTTACATTGGCGTTACGTGACAGGCGGACCGCGATTGGTGCGTAACCGCGACAATTGTCCGTTGAACCGCGGGTAATAGTGGGTGATAACCGCTATAGTGAACCGCAATAATTGACTGAGAGTTGACGACCGTTGACAGTCTTGGCGGTGAACCACTGATCGCGGCGGCTAATCGCATCGCCTCACCAGTGAACCACAAAATGAAGAGTTGGAAACGAGTGTTTGATTAACCGGTGAAATCACACTGAACTGCCCTATGGAACCGCGGTTCTGCTGAGTGGAAAATACGAAATTGTATATCTTACGTTCAGGAGCTTGTGATTTGTGCTTCGGTGGTTCGTATAGGGAACCACGCCTTGTGGTTAATAGAACCTTTGGTTCTGTGTGGTGAACCGGAATATCCTACCATTGACGGCTATAATTCTGCTAAAACTATCGAATGGAACACAAACTTATGCAAATAAACATCTTAAACTACTAAAATACCATATTTCTAAGAGCATATCCGCCGTCAAGCTATTTGATCTTCTTCTCCTAATACTGGAATCCTCTTATAAAGCCTTGGGACAGCTTTATTTTGATAGTAAAGCCTTTTTAGAATTCATTTGAAACTGCTTAATCTGGGAGTGGAACCTGTTCATGGGAGACATGGTTATCTGAGCAGTGGAACTATATATCTGACACTGTCTGTGGCACAATTACTGGCAACAGAGCCAGGTGTGTATACACACAGAGGTGTACCCAGCTTATCGGTGTATATATGCACATTAGGTGTGATTTTTGCCGCCGGAGCTGGCTATTGCATTAGCGCAAAAAGATTAACGGTTAGTTAAAGTTACCGGTTAGCTAACTTTTTTAACCTGTGAAGGTTAGTGCAAAAAGGAGTACAAAAGGCATTTATCAGACCTCTTCGAAGATATTTGCATTAATAGTTACATCTAACCTACACACTTTATAATTATAATGTCAGCCTGATTAAAGAAAACAATCATTACACTAAGTATTTACATAATCTAATATACATTGATGGTAATTTTTGTATTTGCTAATTCATAAAATATTTAAATATGGGGGACAATTTTAGCATCGTATTAGGGTTAATAGTTTATTAATTTTAATTTTCACATTATACACCTTAATTCATTACCTTCATATATGTCAGTTATCTATTAGACACGATACAGTACAAGGATTTCAGGTATTTTAGTCTTTTGTTGATAAGATGTTTGCTATTTCATGCAGCGTGAGTTTAGGTTTACCTCTAATTGGCTTACTGTTTTCACAGTCTAAGATGTAAAGTTCTGTGTGTGTCGGTCAGATTTGTGTCTATCCTACGCTTGAAACAACTCACTAATCGTATCTTTCCCTGTTCTTTCTGGGATAAGTATGTTTTACAAGTCAAGAATGACTTTACAAAGTTGAGACAAAGATATGAATGACTTTACAAAATGGAGACAGTCAAGAATGACTTTACACAGGTTACCTTGACCTTGAGGTGTTTTCGGGGCTTAGCGTCCACGCGGCCCGATCGTCGACCAAGCCTCCTCGTTGCTGGACTGATCAACCAGGCTGTTGGACGTGGCTGCTCGCAGTCTGACGTATGAGTCACAGCCTGGTTGATCAGGTATCCTTTGGAGGCGTTTATCCAGTTCTCTCTTGAACACTGTGAGGGGTCGGCCAGTTATGTCCCTTATGTGTAGTGGAAGCGTGTTGAACAGTCTCGGGCCTCTGATGTTGACAGTTCTCTCTTGAACACTGTGAGGGGACGGCCAGTTATGTCCCTTATATGTAGTGGAAGCGTGTTGAACAGTCTCGGGCCTCTGATGTTGACAGTTCTCTCTTGAACACTGTGAGGGGACGGCCAGTTATGTCCCTTATGTGTAGTGGAAGCGTGTTGAACAGTCTCGGGCCTCTGATGTTGATAGTTCTCTCTTGAACACTGTGAGGGGTACGGCCAGTTATGTCCCTTATGTGTAGTGGAAGCGTGTTGAACAGTCTCGGGCCTTTCATGTTGTGAGAGGAAGACATGGAATGACTTAACACAGGACAAAGACGTGAGCCACAGACCATCCAGCCTCGCATATCTATGCCGTCCATCCCTCACCTTGTGCTGTAAAATGATCATGGGTTTTTGATTGTTTGTTTACGGTTTAAGAGTAAGACTCACTTCAGAATCTATTTACGTTAGTCTGTGCTCGAGGCGGGAGAATGCGCGCGCAGGTGTCTTTTTCATCTTGATATACTCGCTGGGTCAAGGGAGTTCTGGATGTGTCTGAAGAATAGAGCTTCAGCTCTTGGACCCCGCCTTTTACAGCATGGTTTTGATCATATTTAAACTTAAAAGTGAGGAGTTAGTTGGTTATTTATCTCCTTGTGTTCTTGATTCTGTTTTTTTCTGATTCTCTTTTGTTAAATATATATTTTCTCACGATGTATCCGTGAGAAATGTGTCACGCTGTGTCTTTCTCTAACGACCTCTTTTTGTATTGGTTTTAATTGTAAAATATATTCCTCTTCCACCATAAACATTTCGCGGCGTATTTTATGTCTATCATGTCTTCTCTCCCTCTCTCTTCTCTTTCTTGGCGCCTTGTGTGTGTGTGTACTCACTTATTTGTACTCACCTATTTGTGCTTGCGGGGGTTGAGCTTTGGCTCTTTGGTCCCGCCTCTCAACTGTCAATCAACAGGTGTACAGGTTCCTGAGCCTACTGGGCTCTATCATATCTACATTTGAAACTGTGTATGGAGTCAGCCTCCACCACATCACTGCCTAATGCATTCCATCCTTTAACTACTCTGACACTGAAAAAGTTCCTTCTAACGTCTCTGTGGCTCATGTGGGTACTCAGTTTCCACCTGTGTCCCCATGTTCGCGTCCCTCCAGTGTTGAATAATTTATCCTTGTCTACCCTGTCAATTCCCCCTGAGGATTTTATAGGTAGTGATCATGTCTCCCCTTAGTCTTTTGTCTTCCAGTGTCGTTAGGTGCATTTCCCGCAGCCTTTCCTCGTAACTCATGCCTCTTAGTTCTGGGACTAGTCTAGTGGGGACTAGTCCACTGAGGAGTGAGTCTCACATGGAGGTTGTGTATAGGACCTGGGAGATTCCTTTATCTACCAGGAATTGCGTTATTCCTACTTTAATCATGCAGGCATCTGTCTCCACTAAATACAGATGCATGACCTCCAATTTCACTCCTTTCATTACATTTGGCTGGTTAAAGTCTAGAAGCCATTCTTCAGACCACCTCTAGAGTGTCAGGATCCCTTAGTAGATGGCTTCGATCATCTTTACTGATTCTTCTCATTAGATTTACAACACAAACACTCATCAGAAGAAGCTAGTTCCCGTTATTCAATCAGAAGCATGCTAGAAACAGGACGGGTCGCAGCAACGACCCTTGTGGTACTCCACTCGTAACCCTCTCTGCACTCTAATGTCTCCACTCTCACTGTTACCCTTTGCTTCCCTCCTGACAGGTACTCTCTCTCTCACCTTGGGACTCCTACCAAGCATCAGAAGCATCAGCTTGCTTCTCTAGCTTGGAAAGTGTTCTCGTGTGTGGGGACTTAATCCAATACCTACAGACAGTCTAGGAAAAAATGCAGTCTGCCCATCGTTCTCTCTCTCTTGTTTCACTTAAAACGTTCTTAAACCCCAACAAAAAACGCCAAAAAACGCCCAAAAGACAGATGAGACTAAGACGTAAAACAGTAATTATCTCAGACATATAACACAACCAAAACACGCGATAAAATACTCATAACAACAGTTTAAAACAAGAGAAACACGCCTTAAATCAGCATACCCGAAACGCTGCGCGTACTAGTGGCTTTACAAGAGTGTAAGTACTATGCTATGTATTCTCTCTAACCCAATGTACCTTCTTGTATATAAATAAATAAATAAATAAAACAGCATAACACAGTGAGCGTTGAACGAGGGTTAAACGAGAGAAAACGATGAAGCGATCGTTTAGAGAACAGTTTGTTATATCAGTTGAAGAACACCAAATGAACAGAGTTATAAAGGACTCTAGAAAATCAGAGGCTTACTTAGAGTGAAAGTTATTGTTATCGAAGAACACGAGAAGTTTTGTTCTGGTAAATGAAAAACCAAATGAGTGTTCTTCTCTACATAGAACAGTAGAACCACCATGTTATAGGGGTAGAACCACCATGTTATAAAGGTGGAACCCCCATGTTATAGGGGTAGAACCACCATGTTATAGAGGTGGAACCCCCATGTTATAGGGGTAGAACCACCATGTTATAGAGGTGGAACCCCCATGTTATAGGGGTAGAACCACCATGTTATAGAGGTAGAACGGTGATGAACATTTTGATCTATAAATATTACCTAAAATTTCAACACTAGAAACCCACATGATACTTTTTTTGAGAACAATGAAGAACATTATCATTGGGGTGGACAAAACATTGTTACAGAGAAAAGAACGTTGGTGAACAAACCTCCTTAGGCCTAAAACACGATATCTGAGGCCTAACACAGTACATATGTGTGCTATACTAGGCCTGGTAATATTTACGTTAGGATAATAGCTAAGAAAGTACTACTTCTGACTGTTGACGACTGTCACAATAGGTACTATCTAAACAGGAGGATGGGTTGCTGGTTATTGACGTGACAGCCTGCAGGGTTCACCAGGCTGTCGGTGCTGGCGTCATGTTGAACAAACACCCATAAGCCGTTATATCACTATCTCGGCCCAACTCGGGGATTGGCAAAGGACTGATTCCCTAGCCAGGTCCGCAGTACCTCTGGACAGCTTATAGGGACCGTCGCTGGGTCCTTTGCAAGTCATGTGTGTGTGTCTATTCATCTCTATATGTCTCTATGCGTCTCTATGTATCTCTATGCGTCTCTATGTGTCTTCATGACACAGTCTGCACAACACGAATCGTCTAGGGGGTTCTGAAGCCTATCTAAGCTTATCTAACTTTACCATACCTATCTAACCTTACCTTATCTTACCTTACCTAACAAGTAACGGAGCTGAAGTGTTGACATCTAACTCTCACATCTGGTTAGGTAAAGTTGGGTGTCATGCTTACTTAACCTGATCTAAGCAACGGAACCCTAACCTAACCTAACCTAACCTAACCTAACCTAACCAACAGAAAAAGAGCTTTGTCGAATATTCGTATGTGAGATATGACCACATCCCTTGTTGGCCACATCCATTGATAACTACAGCAAGTGTTGGCCACATTCATTGATATCTACAGCCAGTGTTGGCCACATCCATTGATATCTACAGCCAGTGTTGGCCACATCCATTGATATCTACAGCCAGTGTTGGCCACATCCATTGATATCTACAGCCAGTGTTGGCCACATCCATTGATATCTACAGCCAGTGTTGGCCACATCCATTGATATCTACAGCCAGTGTTGGCCACATCCATTGATATCTACAGCCAGTGTTGGCCACATCCATTGATATCTACAGCCAGTGTTGGCCACATCCATTGATATCTACAGCCAGTGTTGGCCACATCCATTGATATCTACAGCCAGTGTTGACCACATCCATTGATATCTACAGCCAGTGTTGACCACATCCATTGATATCTACAGCCAGTGTTGACCACATCCATTGATATCTACATCCAGTGTTGACCACATCCATTGATATCTACAGCCAGTGTTGACCACATCCATTGATATCTACATCCAGTGTTGACCACATCCATTGATATCTACAGCCAGTGTTGGCCACATCCATTGATATCTACAGCCAGTGTTGGCCACACCCCTGAGCTTTACCTACAGTCTTGAGTACACATATACACAAATACTCTTGCTATCAACACACGGGAAACTTGTATATCTAAAGGTAAACTTTTGTTACGAAAATAACAATAGGGAACTGAACTTTGTTACTCTTAACAGCGTTGAAATGACAGCTGTTATTCCCAGCACCCACCTGCCTTGCTGTCAGTCGCTGTAACGGTCTGTCTGTTTCAGGAAGAACTGAGTTTCGTGAAAGCTAAGGAATACAGCACATAGAAGAACACTTGAAGAACATGCCAAGGAATGTTCACGTGCCAGAAAGATAACCCAGATGAAGAACAAACACTTTACAGAGGCATATCTTTCACGCCGTTCTTCTCAATAACAGTTTGTTTGAACACTTCGACTCCCCATCGTAGCCAGAATTGTTCACTGTGTTCTTCACCCTCGTTTTCTTGTCCCTTCTGAAGAACACCTCATTCAGCTGTCTCATCATTCATGTGTTCTGGAGACAAGATTGTGTTTGGGCTGAAGAACAGATGAACGAAGATCAGCAGGAGCAAGAACACACAAGTGGTAAGTGGCAACATTCACTGTTCTTACATGGCAACACTCACTATTCTTACATGGCAACATTCACTATTCTTACATGGCAACATTCACTATTCTTACATGGCAACATTCACTATTCTTACATGGCAACATTCACTATTCTTACATGGCAACACACACTATTCTTACATGGCAAAATTCACTATTCTTACATGGCAACACTCACTATTCTTACATGGCAACATTCACTATTCTTACATGGCAACATTCACTATTCTTACATGGCAACATTCACTATTCTTACATGCCAACATTCACTATTCTTACATGGCAACACACACTATTCTTACATGGCAACATTCACTATTCTTACATGGCAACATTCACTATTCTTACATGCCAACATTCACTATTCTTACATGGCAACACACACTATTCTTACATGGCAACATTCACTATTCTTACATGGCAACATTCACTATTCTTACATGGCAACACACACTATTCTTACATGCCAACACTCTCTATTCTTACATGCCAACATTCACTATTCTTACATGGCAACACACTATTCTTACGTGACAACATTCACTATTCTTACATGGCAACACACTCTATTCTTACGTGACAATAGAGGTACCATACGTAATGGTAGTATTACCAGCAGTAGTCATTTAAGTAGCAGTAGAAGTGGTAGTAGACAGGGTAGTAGTCGTGGTAGTAGAAGTGGTGGTAGTCGTGGTAGCTACAGTGAGAGTACTGTATTATAATACAATCTTCCCAACCGTAACCACTGCCATACAACAGTAGCTGAGCAAATCCACAAGGGCCGTGACGAGGATTCGAACCTGCGTCCGTGGGGAACGTCCGTAATTTGTGTGTGGGGAACAGTAGCTGTACAACGCTACAATGGTCGGTGCACATGTTGTCCCTTTGCAGGTGTTGAAGGCTTGCCAATATATGTGTGTGTGTCTAGGCCTACGCTCAGCACTTGTATTGACCTAGATTTATATAGGGTTTAAGACAACTGCAGAAGGCCTATTGGCCCGTACGAGGCAGCTCCTATTTATACCCACCCAAACTCGTCCATATATGTCTAACCTACGCTTGAAACAATGCCAGTATCCCCTCCGTCAATTATGTTGCTATGCACAGGTAATTTGTTCCATGAATTAAGAACTCTGTCTCGAAACCAGTATTTACCCAGGACTTTCTTGACTGATACATTGTTTCAAGTTCCATTTTGTGTCGATTTATTTAAATATATATATATATATATATATATATATATATATATATATATATATATATATATATATATATATGCATATATATATATATATATATATATATATATATATATATATATATATATATATATATATATATATATATATATATATATATATATACCTTAGCAAGGCCTCAACACTTAGGCCTACAGGTGAGTAAATTCTCACAGTAATTAAAGGTGGCGAAGAACACCTGGTGGTAGGCCTAGACACTACACATATTTTTCACAATAACATTTATAATTATTAGGCCTATGGGCATAGCCAGGAATGTACGTATACAACGTTGTATACACAGTGCACGCGCGCGCGCGCGAATGCGTCATGTGTACTGGTGTGGGCGTGGTCAGTTATCACTGGAATTCACTGTATATATTATACACACAATTGATACACAGTACAGGAGAACCTATGTATACATACACACTGTTTGGTGTTAACAAATACACACACACACACATACACACACACATGTGTATGACTCCATACACAGTTTCAAATGTAGATATGACAGAGCCCAATAGGCTCAGGAACCTGTACATCAGTTGATTGACGGTTGAGAGGCGGGAGCAAAGAGCCAGAGCTCAACCCCCCGCAAACACAACTAGGTGAGTACATTTGGGGGCCTCGTAGCCTGGTGGATAGCGCGCAGGACTCGTAATTCTGTGGCGCGGGTTCAATTCCCGCACCAGGCAGAAACAAATGGGCAAAGTTTCTTTCACCTTGAATGCCCCTGTTACCTAGCAGTAAATAGGTACCTGGGAGTTAGTCAGCTGTCATTGACTGCTTCCTGGGGGAGTGGAAAAAAAGTAGTTAGTAAACAGTTGATTGACAGTTGAGAGGCGGGCCGAAAGAGCAAAGCTCAACCCCCGCAAACACAACTAGGTGAACACACCCACACACACACTCAGGCATTCGTATTCAATATGAATATTTACTCAGGAGCAAAGGTGAAAGTGAGGGGTTGAAGGTTTAGGTTAAGGGGAGAAGGGAAGAGGGGAATGAGGTGAGGGGAAGTCTGAAATAAGAGTTTGTCGAGGGGAGATGAAAAGGTTAAAGGATAAGGGGAGAGTAATATATATATATATATATATATATATATATATATATATATATATATATATATATATATATATATATATATATATATATATATTATTAAATATGACCGAAAAAGTAAGATTAATAATTCTAACACGAATTTTCTCAATCTTTCGTACAATACGCTTCACTGTTGGAGGTAAATCAAAAATCACTTCTCCAAAATTCATTTTTATTTCTAGTCTGACGCGACACGGGCGCGTTTCGTAAAACTTATTACATTTTCAAAGACTTCACAAATACACAACTGATTAGAACTTGCGTTTCTCTGATTTTATATCTACATTTGAGTGAGGTGGGAAGGGTGATGTGGCATTAACACAAGACAGAACAATAGGGGATATTAATAGGGTATTAAAAGTATCAACACAAGACAGAACAGAAACAATGGGTATTGAATAGAAGTGTTTGTAGAAAGCCTATTGGTCCATATTTCTTGATGCTTCTATATTGGAGCGGAGTCTTGAGGTGGGTAGAATATAGTTGTGCAATAATTGGCTGTTGATTGCTGGTGTTGACTTCTTGATGTGTAGTGCCTCGCAAACGTCAAGCCGCCTGCTATCGCTGTATCTATCGATGATTTCTGTGTTGTTAGATAGATACAGCGATAGATACAGCGATAGCAGGCGGCTTGACGTTTGCGAGGCACTACACATCAAGAAGTCAACACCAGCAATCAACAGCCAATTATTGCACAACTATATTCTACCCACCTCAAGACTCCGCTCCAATATAGAAGCATCAAGAAATATGGACCAATAGGCTTTCTACAAACACTTCTATTCAATACCCATTGTTTCTGTTCTGTCTTGTGTTGATACTTTTAATACCCTATTAATATCCCCTATTGTTCTGTCTTGTGTTAATGCCACATCACCCTTCCCACCTCACTCAAATGTAGATATAAAATCAGAGAAACGCAAGTTCTAATCAGTTGTGTATTTGTGAAGTCTTTGAAAATGTAATAAGTTTTACGAAACGCGCCCGTGTCGCGTCAGACTAGAAATAAAAATGAATTTTGGAGAAGTGATTTTTGATTTACCTCCAACAGTGAAGCGTATTGTACGAAAGATTGAGAAAATTCGTGTTAGAATTATTAATCTTACTTTTTCGGTCATATTTAATAATATATGTCTACAGGAAGACTGCTACCAAAATATACTAATATATATATATATATATATATATACCCCGTCCTCTGAGCCTTATATATATAAGGCTCAGAGGACGGGGTATAATGACCATGACACAGACTGTTGTAATTATGTATACTTGTAAGGACACACATACATGACACATACACATGACACACAATAACATCCCAACAATAATCTCAACTCCTGTATTTTTGAAAGCTTTTCCCAGGTAAATTATTGGTAATTTATGCAAATTATTCTGAATCTCAACATCTTAAGGAATATTGAATGCATTAACAGTCATTCGTCACTTAAAAGCACTTTCTTGTATATCTATAGTTTCTACATGAACATTTCTCATTTTATATGTGGCTACATATGTGACTGTGTATAGCTGTATATATGATTATATGTGGGTTATATATATGATTAAATTACTTCGTATAGTCAGCATGCATAATTATTTATAAACATATAATTATGTTCTATAAATATACACCTTAATTTATGTTATCTATATCTGTTAATGTTCTCTTTGGCGCTCTGAATATAGAACAACAATAATCTAATTTCTTATGTTTTCTTTAGAATGTTTCGGTCACAATACACACACACACACACACACACACATAAACATCTGTTTTTGATATCATGTTATTTGTGATTTTTGTTTTTTAACAGCTGCTTAATACTTACCTTAACTGTTATCCTCATATTTCTCTCTCTCTCTCTCTCTCTCTCTCTCTCTCTCTCTCTCTCTCTCTCTCTCTCTCTCTCTCTCTCTCTCTCTCTCTCTCTCTCTCTCTCTCTCTCTCTCTCTCTCCCTCTCTCTCTCTCCCTCTCTCTCTCTCTCTCTCTCTCTCTCTCTCTCTCTCTCTCTCTCTCTCTCTCTCTCTCTCTCTCTCTCTCTCTCTCTCTCTCTCTCTCTCTCTCCATAAACATTGTTATCCGCCTTCAGTTCCATTAATTATTATTATTATTATACAGAGATAAATCACTAAGGTGATATAAACCTTCACAGTGGCAAAGGTCGCGACTGGCCGTACGCGGGTCACAGGTTCGAGTCACTTAAGAGCGCTAGTTAGTTTTCGTATTATTATTTATTTCTATGGCTACATACTTTGTTTATCAGAGAAAGGAAAAGCGGTTCCTTCATTGCGTGACAAATTAAGTTATAACGTGACAGGTTGAGTCATGGCGTGACAGGATTAGACGTTACGTGACAGATTGGGTGAGGGCGTGAGAGGCTGCCCCAAGACGTGACAGGCTCGCGTCACCCCTGGTTAGATACTTGTAAGGAAATGAAGGAATTTCGTGTTGTATTTGCATACAAAGAAAGACTGTGAACCGTTCAGCTACAAGTGTGGAAATGCCCACTTAGCACTCAGACGCGCGGGCTGAGTTGTCATCAGTTATTTTATTGACTTTTGGAATTTATACAGTAGGCACATTCAGTATTTTTTAAGGTTATAAAATTTAGGAGGTGTATACCATTAATTGGAATGTATATACACTTTAATATGTATTCGTATTCATTTGTGTTTATGCTTAAAGTATATTTACTGGTGGATTAGTAAGCACGTGTAATGCCATGGTAATTCTTCAGAGGTTGATAGGCCTTAAGTCAAACCGAAACCAAAAACCTTATGGGTTAAATTATATCTATTACCGGTAAGCCATTATATCGGTAAGCCATTATATCTAATTATATCGGTAAGCCATTGTGGTGGCTTTATTAACCCTCCAGAGGTTGATAAACCTTACGTCCAACACCAAGCTCAAAATTATGGGACTTGAAGTTTGTAATTACATTACGTGACCTCGTGACTGGCAACAGGTCAAGTGGCCTGTTGATCCACGGGAATTATTTCTGTGTTAAGTGGTGAGGTCGTTAGCACAGTCTGCACACATTGCTCCCCCGCCCCAATAGGGCGTAACACCGCTGGACTTTCGACCATCCTGACTGGGGAGAATTCGCCGACGCCCTAACCTGGCTTCGAGACAATTTAAGTCACCCGTCGCGTCAATAAAGGACAGTCAACCCTCTATCACCCCTCAAGGTCTCTATTGCCAGGGTACAGAGGCGACCCATTTTTCTGTCTTATAATAGATCAAAACAGTATTTTTATAAAATAGATATAAGGCCAGATAATGTTTTGTTTATGAATGTTTTTATTATTAGCATTAGCGATTGCATAAATTTTGCATATGCGAAATAAAAACGATTTAATTGATCAAACATAGATGAGATCAGCTTTAATTACTGTGTTGATAATTTAATTATACGTTAATGTCATTTATGACTTTAATCAACGTTGTTTAAATAGTATATAGCTTGAATTTAATTGTATTTGAATTCTTATATATATTTGAATTCTTATATTAACCCTTCATCTGTCTCCTGAAGACGACTGAACTCCATTAGAGATGATTTACATTCACCTTACCGCATATTCCTGAAGTATAAACGACATAACTTTCTATTTTCAATGAATGAAAGATTCAACATCCAATCCCTTATAGCTGATTTAACCTTCTGTAAACTGCAAGCTTCCGAAAATTTATTCTTCGATTCCCGTCTGGAAAAGAACGCTGACAGGCAGAATTCTTCCAATATTACAGTCGTTTTAAGTCTTAGGATAGATAGCCGTTTACGGTGCTATCTTTTCCTATCTTTAACTGTTGCCTTCTGATATGTTTCACTAAAGAGCCGCAACAGAATTTAATAACAAATACAAATTAATAAATAGTTATTTCCTAAAGTTTTAATTAAGATGCAAATATCAAAATAAATATAAAAAACTGAAGCAAGAAGTTGATCTGTTTTCTGATCAACCTCTAAAGAGTCAATCAATCTGAAGAGATTGACCTAAGAAAATCCAGGAAAGCTCCCCATCGAAACTGTGTAAAGAAAACGAAGGTAATCAGAAAAAGAAAACGGAAGACACGGGACATTAAATTAGCATATATAATTATCGTGGCATCATTATTAATCACAACCTCAGCTAAGTCTTTGCACATTAATGAAAAGCAAATAATTCATTTTGAGAGGACCTTGAAAAGTTTGGATAATATATTAAAAAGATTAAGGAAGACTGAATAGTAATGAGAAAGTCTTAATATTTTAGGATATTTTTAACTGTTAATAACATTAATTATACGGTGGTAACTATGGTGTTTATCCAAAGTCTTGTTTATTTACTTTCCTGCGAGGTGTGAAATGATTGGAGGACAGTTGCCTATTCAATATTCGCCTAATTCAACCATTTTTTTTAATTTTAACGACGCTAAACAACTTTATTTTTTAAAGGAGCTTCGTGACACTTATTACGAAAAGAGTTACCCCCTAAATCTCGTTTTCTTTACATTAATTGTTGTTGTCTGGTTCAGGGGGAGGATGAGGGAAAGAAGGCATTAAGTCACGAGGATATGTGTTTAGTTTATTTTTTTATTGGGCAGCGTCATTCATCCTGTGAGTAAAAAACACCCCGTAAACATCATATATAAATAAAACACAAACTATTTTATACAAGTCAGGTTAAGTTGGGTCGAGTCAGGTTCAAGAACGTTTATTGAGACAATAAGATACATCTCAAAAGGATAGAGTAACTTAAGCTATTTCTACCCTCAGGTTGGGTTGGTTTATAGTGCGCAGCGATGACGTAACGAGGTACATACTCTCCACAGGTCTTAGCCTCCATTCGCTCATCCTGTCACTTGTACCCAGACACAGCTGGGATACACAGGCTCGAGTAAACAGTTTACCACACAAGGTAATTATAAAACATTTACCAACCCTGGAGATTATATTTTCTCGAAGCAGCTTTACAAACGTTTCACATTGACGCTCTTTTTTGTGTCCTTAAACGTTTAGACTTGAAAGTTAAGCGTTTTTTTGGGACCGATTATCTGAAGATCCGGATTAAAAGGTGAATGTTGTAAACCTTCTTAGTTCGAGTTGTTTCAGGAGGCGATACTGTGAACGATGAAATAATTTCAGTCGTGTTTTTAGTTAAAAAAAAATCCAGTTCTGTCTTTTTTTTGCAAGGATGTATACACAGAAGTGTACCCGACCTTTCGGTGTATACACTGAAAGTTTACTTTAGATGAAGACAAAGGTATACTTGCTGGTTGGTCAGTAAGCACTTTTGGTGGCCTTAATAACCCTCCAGAGGATGATAGGCCTTACTAACCCCAATGAGGATGATAGGCCCCACTGAGGTTAATAGGCCATTACAATCCTTCAGAGGTTGACAGTGTTCCAAGTGGTTGACATTAAAGACCTTCTCTCCACTGAGGATGATAGGCCTTAATAACCCTTCAGAGGTTGACAGGTCATTCACCCAAAGACAAAATCAAGCGTTATTTAAATTTACCTCACTACTAAACTTTATTCTCTGAACGATTCGTTTTCAAACGTTCTATCGCCGTTAAACGTGATTATAACTAGATACAAGATTTGGATTATTGAAAGTAACACACACACACACATACACACATACGCGCGCGCGTGCATAGTTGGTTGTTTGAGCTTAACGCTGAGCTGCGTGATTTATGCACTCAGATGTGCATACAGGGTCGAATATCAGCTCCTAAGCCCTGCCTTCCGATCTTTTTTTTATTACGTTTAATGCAATGATTCGCTTCTTTCATTTTCCTTCCTAAGAGGTACTCTGCGACCTCCTTAAAGCTCTTCCTGGTACCCCAACCGGCTACTATGGTTTGACAACAAGTGTCCTGTGAAGGACAGTATTGAATAGTCTCAGTGTGTGTGTGTGTGTGTTTGTGTGTGTGTGTGTGTGTGTGTGTGTGTGTGTGTGTGTACGTGCTTGCGTGTGAAGTTTTTTGTATTTGTTCTCACCTAAATAAACTTATAGATATCGAGCACAAGCTGCCTTGCCTCGCCTTAACCATTGTCAGTAAGCTCATGGAATGTATTCCGACTCTCCTGTTCCGTATCATATTTGGTTTCAAAACTGTTTTGAATTATCTGTAGCTGTATTTTGCCTGTATTTAATTTTTTCGTTCTTCTTGCACTAGCGTGGTGGCTCCGTGTGGGTCTTGTGGTGTCGCTCGTCGGCCGGGGCATCGTTGACAGCTTCAAGACAACAGGAAGGGACCTTGAGTGTCCCTTGTGGCACTTATGTCGTTATTTCTCTCAACGTTTCTGTCCTCCGTAACCTTCCGCTTCCTGTTTAAGTGTGTGTACTCACCTAGTTGTTCTTGCGGGGGTTAAGCTTTGGCTCTTTGGTCTCGCCTCTCAACTGTCAATCAACTGGTGTACAGGTTCCTGAGCCTACTGGGCTCTATCATATCTACACTTGAAACTGTGTATGGAGTCAGCCTCCACCACATCACTTCCTAATGCATTCCATCTGTTAACTACTCTGACACTGGAAAAGTTCCTTCTAACGTCTCTGGCTCATGTGGGTACTCGGCTTCCACCTGTGTCCCCTTGTTCGCGTCAGTGTTGAATAGTTTATCCTTGTTTACTCGGTCGATTCACCGTTTTGTGTGTGTGTGTGCGTGTGTAGACCCTTGGGTTCATGGCTGTGGTATGTGTAGGTGCTGGATGTTTAGAGAACAAACTCGGTTACTTGCACATGTACGTTAATGAACACACACACACACACACACACACACACACACACACACACACACACACACACACACACACAGTATTCCAAGCGGTTGACATTAAAGACCTTCTCTCCACTGCCAACTAAAAGCCTTATAGTGTTTGAGCTCTGCAGGAGCCCCGAGGAGCTCTCAGTGAGCCGAGGAGCTCAACCACACCGAGCTCACCTTGGTTCCCAAGGTAGGCAATTAAGCTCCCTTCCTGTGCTACTCTGAATCCTAAATGAAGTATTTGTTTACTTAATTTTGCGCCTGGCAGCGCGGTGCGTAATGACGTCACAGGTAGGCGTTATAAAAAGCAAGGGACTATATATATGTATGTATGTATGTATGTATGTATGTATGTATGTATGTATGTATGTATGTATGTATGTATGTATGTATGTATGTATGTATGTATATATGTATGTATGTATGTATGAGTCCATTGGAAAATTCCACAAAATCGGGAAAATGATTTTCCTTCCCCCATGTCCAGCTGCTGGAAATGACAGTTTGATCGATCCTCAACGGTGCGTTATTTTTCCTTCTTGGACGTATGTTAATTAACCTGAGACACGGTAGAACACTCATCAATAATTGGTGTGTGTGTGAAACTTTAGATGGGACCTCGCTGCCAGGGCTGGGTGGTGGTGGTGGTGGTCTGTAAGTTGAGGTAGAGGTCTGTAAGTGGTGGTAAGTGGTGCTAGTGGTCTGTAAGTTGAGGTAGAGGTCTGTAAGTTGTGCTAGTGGTCTGTAAGTTGAGGTAGAGGTCTGTAAGTGGTGCTAGTGGTCTGTAAGTTGAGGTAGAGGTCTGTAAGTTGTGTTAGTGGTCTGTAAGTGGTCTTGTACATACAAGGGGCTCTGAGCCTCTGTATCTCTGGCCACTCCTGGGGTCTGAAAGCAAGGGGCAGACACCTGCAGCAGACTCCTGCAGCAGACTCCTGCAGCAGATAAGTAGACAGCTCGGACACACAACACCGTACTTGACAGGTGAGGAACAGATCAGTAACGTCTCACAACCTTGCTGGAAAGCACAGTGGAGACATGATAACAACGTATAAGATTATAATGCGAATTAAGTGAAGAAAGAATGTTATGATAAACGGTGGGAGCAGACGGCACTGGGGGGGATGCAGGTGACAGGAAGACGTCAGGAGACACATCCTTAAGGACCGCTAACAAGTGGAGTGGTCTCTAAGGATAGAGGCTCGAGGCCACCTCAATCACCAGCTTCAAAGGGAGCTGAAACGAGCCCCATGAAGGAAGAGGAGTCATTGGCCAGATGTTGGAAAGGCGGGGCTAGGGAGCTAATGCTCGACTCGTCAACCATTACTATGTAAGTATATTTAGGTGAGCACACACACACACACACAGGTATCTCTGTATCCACCTGTTGATTGACGGTTGAGAGGCGGGACCAAAGAGCCAGAGCTCAACCCCCGCAAGCACAACTAGGTGAGTACACACACTCACACACACAGGTATCTCTGTATCCACCTGTTGATTGACGGTTGAGAGGCGGGACCAAAGAGCCAGAGCTCAACCCCCGCAAGCACAACTAGGTGAGTACACACACACACCCTCCAACACAAGCCACAGACGTCCGTCACGTCAAATATGCTAGAGCGATCCATCAAACTGTTAGTGTAAGTGAGAGAGAGGACAAGACAGCCACACAGTAGGAGCCTGTCGAAGGCAACTATTTTTTGACCTCTCTGCACCTCCTCATTGGTTCTTTGGCTGTTACATTGGCTGCTATATGTGGAACACACACACACACACACACACACACACACACACACACACACACACACACACACACACACACACACACACACACACACACACACACACACACACACACCTCGGACACAAGAGCCAAAGCTCAACCCCGCAAGCACAATTAGGTGAGTACACACACACACACACACACACACACACACACATACACACACACACACACACACACACATACACACACACACACACACACACACACCACACACCACACACACACACACACCTTGAGGTGAGGTGCACATACACACACACACACACACACACACACACACACACACACACACACACACACACACACACACACACACACACACACACACACACACACACACACATGTAAACTAACATTCAAAAGTAGAAGAAAATTCCATTTTGAGCCAAATTTACATTACAGAACAAATCAAGTAAATTCTCAAATAAAAATATATATATATTCAAATTACAAACGAAAAAATTGTAATCGAAAGCAAATTTCCGGTAAAGATTAGAGACGAATCTCAATTCGATTTTAAAAATTGACTTCCAAATCGAAAGCCTTCGACCAGTCAGAGTGTAATGAATTCCTGTTCTAAAAAAAAGTCAATTATCAATCCAATTAAAAGTCAATTACCATTCAGAGAGAAAGACATCTCCCAGGGGCCCACGTACACTGCTGCCCGTACTCCCAGGGCCACGTACACAGCTGGCCGTACTCCCAGGGCCCACGTACACTGCTGGTCGTACTCCCAGGGCCACGTACACAGCTGGCCGTACTCCCAGGGCCACGTACACAGCTGGCCGTACTCCCAGGGCCCACGTACACTGCTGGTCGTACTCCCAGGGCCACGTACACAGCTGGCCGTACTCCCAGGGCCACGTACACAGCTGGCCGTACTCCCAGGGCCCACGTACACTGCTGACCGTACTCCCAGGGGCCCACGTACACTGCTGGTCGTACTCCCAGGGGCCCACGTACACTGCTGGTCGTCGTGGGTCAGTAGACATGCACTCGCCTGCAAATTTAAGTTGCACTCTGGTGAGTGTTGTGTTGCCCTGAGGGTCGTAAAGTGTTGCACCTGACTCCATCCTTCCCAGGGGAGGGAGGGGATGGAAAGAGGGAGGGAGAGAGGACAGAGAGAAGAGAGAGAGGGAGGGAGAGAGGACAGAGAGAAGAGAGAGAGGGAGGGAGAGAGGACAGAGAGAAGAGAGAGAGGGAGGGAGAGAGGACAGAGAGAAGAGAGAGAGGGAGGGAGAGAGGACAGAGAGAAGAGAGAGAGGGAGGGAGAGAGGACAGAGAGAAGAGAGAGAGGGAGGGAGAGAGGACAGAGAGAAGAGAGAGAGGGAGGGAGAGAGGACAGAGAGAAGAGAGAGAGGGAGGGAGAGAGGACAGAGAGAAGAGAGAGAGGGAGGGAGAGAGGACAGAGAGAAGAGAGAGAGGGAGGGAGAGAGGACAGAGAGAAGAGAGAGAGGGAGGGAGAGAGGACAGAGAGAAGAGAGAGAGGGAGGGAGGTACGAAAGGAGAGGAGAGGGGGAGGGAGAAGAATATAAACACCGATATATGTGTCTATATACGATAAACACTGAATGCTTTACGGGGCTCGCCATAGCCCGTGCTACATGGACACTTTGTTCTGAGTAGCTAAATCTGAAAACAACAAGTCACTGAATCAATCACATCAAGAACTGTAATCATATTCAACTTCTTGAGGTTATCTTGAGATGATTTCGGGGCTTTAGTGTCCCCGCGGCCCGGTCCTCGACCAGGCCTCCACCCCCAGGAAGCAGCCCGTGACAGCTGACTAACACCCAGGTACCTATTTTACTGCTAGGTAACAGGGGCATAGGGTGAAAGAAACTCTGCCCATTGTTTCTCGCCGGCGCCTGGGATCGAACCCGGGACCACAGGATCACGTGGGGCAGCGTGCTGTCCGCTCGACTTATATATAACATTTATATAGTGAGAAGGAGGAGGAGGAGGGAAGAATGGAGTCCCAGGAGTAGAAGAACTCCCAGAACCCCATCAAACAGGTATCAACCAGGTATCAACCAGGTATCAACCAGGTATCAACCAGGTATCAAACAGGTATCAAACAGGTATCAACCAGGTATCAAACAGGTATCAAACAGGTATCAACCAGGTATCAAACAGGTATCAACCAGGTATCAAACAGGTATCAACCAGGTATCAGGAGAGCAAGGAAGCACAAAACGATACACTTCAAGGATAAGTTTGGCTCAGCAAAATTGTCATCAGATTATATTGGGTCTGTTCGCTATATGCTGCGTCAAGTGAGTCTCCATATAACGCGCCGGATTATATATGTGATTACAGGATTACAGACACATTGACACTTCATTAATCCTTTTTTATAAATGTACGCTAATGAGAACATTGTCTAAATTCACTCTTTTATTTGGTGTTATTAAAACAGATTTTGTTTACTTGCTACAGGAATGACAATGCTGCCTCCAGAGGATGGTGTTCGCGTTCCTGATTCGTTATCCTCTTATCACTCCACACACCTGACTCACACACATGACTCCGTAAGCCCCGACTCCATCTCCATAAGCCCCTCCCTCAATTCGATAAAGTCTGATCGAGAGTCAGCGGACTCCACCTATACCGAGATGAACTCCACATCTACTATCGTAGGTTCCACAGGTGAGGCAGTGCGCTCCACCCCTTACATTCCTGTCGTATCCACATCTCAGTTCTCAAACTCCACTCAGCAGGCGCTCAACTCCACTCAGCAGGCGCTCAACTCCACTCAGCAGGCGCTCAACTCCACTTCGCGGTCAGAGAACACCTCCCGACAGTCAGTAAATTCCAGTCACAATCAGTCAAGTTCTTCCTCTCAGTCTTTTAGCTCGACAACTCAGCCCATAATATCCACCCAACCGTACTTAAGCTCCACCCATCAGACCTTAAGCTCCACCCATCAGACCTTAAGCTCCACCCATCAGACCTTAAGCGCCACCCATCAGAGCTTTAGCTCAAAGCTACAATACTTAAATTCCATTCATCAGTCATTAGGCTCCACCCAACAGACGCTAAGCTCCACCCCCCAGCCAATAAGCTCCACCCATCAAACTTTAGGCTCCACCCCCCATACACTTCTGACCATTCCGACTGTTAAGCCAACCTTCAGGACCTCCAGCCATGACTCTCCTGACTCAAATCACCTCACCTCAACCACCGAGTCGTTAAGCTCCAGCTTGCAACGCGTCACCACAACACAGGTGGCCAGTTTAGGAACGCCGGAACCATCTTCCCAAAATCTTATCAGATCACTCCAAAAGCCCCAGAATCTGGAAAGAGAGCCCCAGGAAGCCTTCATAAACCACTCGACAACCACGGACTCTCCACCCCTAACTACCAAGAAACGTCACCACCAAAACAACGTGACTACAGCGGCGTCCGGAGACCAGCACCTAACCACCTCCACCTCTCAAGGGCCGAGACATAGAACGAGGAACTTGGCGCCAAGGCGCCGCTCTGCGAAGAGCCTCGCGAACTCGGCGACAACATCGCCGTCTCCGGAGGTCCCCATTGCTCAGCCCCTCGATCTCGGGTCCTCTGAGGATGTGTGTCGGAGCGACCCGTGCGGCGCAGGCGTGTCCTGTCACCCGACGTCCGTCTACCCTTACTACAAGTGCATCTGTCCCGACGGCACCGTCGTATTAAGAAATGAAACCAATACCTGTGAAGATCAGCATCGTAAGTGATTTTTTAAGACTTTCTGGTTGTTCTTTGGTTACTTCGTGTGGTGGGGTTCGATTCCCGATGATCCAAGGAAGGAAGGAAGGGCAGTGTTCCTTCGCTCTGACCTCATATCCCAGCTCCTTCCTTGTCCTCGTATTCCCAGCTCCTTGTCCTCGTATCCCAGCTCCTTGTCCTCGTATCCCAGCTTCTTCCTTGTCCTCGTATCCCAGCTCCTTGTCCTCGTATCCCAGCTCCTTGTCCTCGTATCCCAGCTCCTTGTCCTCGTATCCCAGCTTCTTCCTTGTCCTCGTATCCCAGCTCCTTGTCCTCGTATCCCAGCTTCTTCCTTGTCCTCGTATCCCAGCTTCTTCCTTGTTCTCGTATCCCAGCTCCTTGTCCTCGTATCCCTTCAGAGTGCTATATAGCATACTGCCTAAATGCATTAACCTCACAATTACCTTACTAGTTCCTTGTTTTTTTAACAATTTAATTTTATTAACAATTTAATTCTTTCTGTTAAACCACTTAACCACAAAGAAGTGTCCGACTTTATATATATATATATATATATATATATATATATATATATATATATATATATATATATATATATATATATATATATATATATATATATATATATATATATATATATATAAGTCAAGGATACATGCCTGAAAGACTAATGAGTAGAAGACTCCTGAGTAGACTTTAAATGAGTGAATAAGATTATATCGAAGAATGCTTGAATAGAAGGGGAAAGGCTTATTGAAACTGTTCAAGTTGACTGTTACTTCTAGCAAGGTCTTCCACACCTGCTGCACTAGGGACTTTCACACCTGCTGTACTAGGGACTTACACACCTGCTGCACTAGTGACTTACACACCTGTTGCACTAAGGTCTTCCACATCTGTTGCACTCGAGTCTTCAACACCTGTTGCACTAGTGACTTACACACCTGTTGCACTAGGGTCTTCCACACCTGCTACACTAGTGACTTAAACACCTGTTGCACTAGTGACTTACACACCTGTTGCACTAGGGTCTTCCACACCTGCTGCACTAATGACAACACATAAACACCATTATTCCAGGTAGTCAACTCAAAGCAAACAATGTTTACACTCACTTAGACTGACCAAGACAGTTTGCGTGAAGACAGGATAATACCCCAAGGTGGTTCATTAAACTGTTTATGTGTGGACAGGGCACAAGCACAGTGTTGGTGCTTACATTGTGGTAGACAATATTGTTGACCTGTAAACTATTATCAGGTGTACATTGTGTAGGTGTTGATGAGGAGGTAGACTAATGGTTTGCTCGTGTTTACAGTGGAGGTCGTTCCTGAAGCAAAGGCTGTTTTACCTACTGTAGTAAATAAGGTTAGTATTAAATTATTTCCAGTTGTATCTCTCTCTCTCTCTCTGTCTCTCTCTTCTCTCTCTTCTCTCTCTCTCTCTCTCTCTCTCTCTCTCTCTCTCTCTGTCTCTCTCTCTCTCTCTCTCTCTCTCTCTTACTGAACTGCAAGTCATTATCAACCTGTACCTCAACTACTCAATTTTCAGCACACTGTTAAACTGCCAATTTAAGTTTTCGCGAACAAGTGTCCAAGTTTTAACAGCATCATATATTCACCTCTCATTAAGATGTAGATTAGACACAAAGCATCACCCGAGATGAAGATCTCATCTCATATATTACAGGAGCTGATATATATATATATATATATATATATATATATATATATATATATATATATATATATATATATATATATATTTTGAAGTTCCATTGGTCATTTATGCTCACTAGAACGTCCGTATTAAATTTATTTATTAGTTTGCATTTTTATTCACTCATGACTAGTTCATGACGTGGCATTTCACTCCACCAATCAGCTTCTCAGTTCACGTGTGACATTTAATGACGTAATGATATTCTTCCCAATCATCAGTTTTTGACTATATGACGTCATTTCGACCTGAACCAATCACAATATTTGACTTGAGGGGAATGATGACGTCATGACATTACACCGGGTTTTAATATTTGATTTTGTTGTTGTTTTCAGTCTAACAACGTGGTTGGGGCGGCGGTGGTGGCGTCAGTGGTGTTAACAGTGGTGCTGCTGCTGGTGTACTGGCGGAGGAAGACTCTTTATACTCTACTAAAGCATAGTCAGAGAGAGAAAAACTCAGGACCGGTAAGTGTGTGTGTGTGTGTGTACTCATCTATTTATGCTTGCAGGATCGAGCATTGGCTCTTGGATCCCGCCTGTGTGTGTGTGTGTGTGTGTGTGTGTGTGTGTGTGTGTGTGTGTGTGTGTGTGTGTGTGTGTAATTACCTAAGTGTAGTTACAGGATGAGAGCTACGCTCGTGGTGTCCCGTCTTCCCAGCACTCTTTGTCAAATAACGCTTTGAAACTACACACTTTGAAAGTGTGTGTGTGTGTGTGTGTGTGTGTGTATGCGTGCGTGCGCACAAACATACATGCGTCAACACTAAACATACGCCACATTCAGAAGTACGATATCGGAGCCATACGCGGACCCCAACCCAGCAGCAGGTAACCACCTAACTCCCTCCCTCCACAGAAGTCGCCGGGCGCCCTGGCCAAGAGCACCTCCCTCCTCACCTACAACTTCGCCAGCAACCCCAACTACTACTCCCAGTCCCCGGACGCTCTCCCTCTCCACTCCCTGGCCGTCCAGCTTATAGACTCCGAGCAGATTGCTTTCCTCGGGGAGCTGGGGGAAGGGTGCTTCGGCAAGGTGTACAAAGGTAAAGGAGGGGGTGTGAGGGAGGG
>NC_091160.1:33079212-33089212 GCF_040958095.1 Procambarus clarkii
G
Source organism: Procambarus clarkii (assembly GCF_040958095.1). Lineage (NCBI taxonomy): Eukaryota > Metazoa > Arthropoda > Malacostraca > Decapoda > Cambaridae > Procambarus > Procambarus clarkii. The sequence goes on from NC_091160.1 coordinate 33,079,214, forward strand.
TAGTGATTGTACTGGTCTATTCTAATTAATTTCTCTGTAGTGATTGTAATGATCTAATTATACAAGTCTATGTATTCAGTATAAATTAATCATGTATAATTCAAGCGAATAAATCCATGGATAATGATATCTAGAGAGATACTTAGGTTTTCTTTACCCTCTTCTTACGTGTCTTGTGAGATAACCTGATAACGAGGAGGACGTTGTCGTTGTTGTTTAAGATTCGCTATCTGGAACAAAAAAGTTCCAGGTAGCACGGGCTATGGCGAGCCCGTAGTGTCTCTGAGGAGGAGGAAAGCAAATTAGGGCTATGATAATGAATAATGAATAGAATGGTGGAATTACAGAGAGAGAGAGAGAGAGAGAGAGAGAGAGAGAGAGAGAGAGAGAGAGAGAGAGAGATGAATATATATATATATATATATTATATATATATATATATATATATATATATATATATATATATATATTGTATTACAGAGATATATTCCAATATATTTACTATAAGTAATACCTACAGCATGAGGGTTGAAACATCTGACACCACCACAATAACTCTGACACCACCACAATACCCCTGACTCCACCACAATAACTCTGACACCACCACAATAACTCTGACACCACCACAATACCTCTGACACCACCACAATATCTCTGATACCACCACCATAATAACTCTGACACCACCACAATACCTCTGACACCACCACAATACCTCTGATACCACCACAATAACTCTGACACCACCACACTAACTCTGACACCACCACAATACCTCTGACACCACCACAATAACTCTGACACCACCACAATAACTCTGACACCACCACAATAACTCTGACACCACCACAATACCTCTGATACCACCACAATAACTCTGACACCACCTCACTAACTCTGACACCACCACAATACCTCTGACACCACCACAATACCTCTGACGCCACCACAATACCTCTGACACCACCACCATAATAACTCTGACACCACCACAATACCTCTGACACCACCACCATAATAACTCTGACACCACCACAATAACTCTGACACCACCACAATACCTCTGACACCACCACCATAATAACTCTGACACCACCACAATACCTCTGACACCACCACAATAACTCTGACACCACCACAATAACTCTGACACCACCACAATACCTCTGACACCACCACAATACCTCTGACACCACCACCATAATAACTCTGACACCACCACAATAACTCTGACACCACCACACTAACTCTGACACCACCACAATACCTCTGACACCACCACCATAATAACTCTGACACCACCACAATACCTCTGACACCACCACAATAACTCTGACACCACCACACTAACTCTGACACCACCACAATACCTCTGACACCACCACCATAATAACTCTGACACCACCACAATACCTCTGACACCACCACAATACCTCTGACACCACCACCATAATAACTCTGACACCACCACAATACCTCTGACACCACCACAATAACTCTGACACCACCACAATACCTCTGATACCACCACAATAACTCTGACACCACCACAATAACTCTGACACCACCACAATACCTCTGACACCACCACCATACCTCTGACACCACCACAATACCCCTAACACCACCACAATACCCCTAACACCACCACAATAACTCTGACACCACCACAATAACTCTGACACCACCACAATACCTCTGACACCACCACAATACCCCTAACACCACCACAATACCTCTGACACCACCACAATAGGATAACATGCGAGGAACCCACAGTCCAATCTTCTAATAGAACGTCGCATTTTGACGTACACTCTCTCCCTATAAGGCCAAAAATTCTCGTACTAGAAAATGAAAGCGGCTCGCAAAATTAACCTCCTGTCCCGTTTTCTGTTGTGGGTCCTCTGGTAGGTTAGGATAAGGGCACTTTAGTACGACTGTTTCTTGACGTTCGGAGACCTTAGGAGGCCGGGTTGCACAGTAAGGCTCCGGGAGGTACTGACGAAGGAACTTAAAAACAGCTTTCTGGTGATTTCTGAGTAATTTCTCAATGACAGACAGAGGTTAAGATGATAATATTGTGAGACATTAAGAAATACTTGAAGACAAGCCTCTACAACGTGCTATAAGGATCCTCGACTAATGCACACGTGCCCAACAGTTTGAATGATCAACAAGAAAGAGTTTGGGGATATCTGAAGAGAATTTGGTTTGTAAACATGAATCAACATGATTTTATGAGGTAAACTGTCCTTGCTCTACCTGTAGGAGTTATACAAGGTGTTCGTTACGAGGCAGGTGTGTGTGTGTGTGTGTGTGTGTGTGTGTGTGTGTGTGTGTGTGTGTGTGTGTGTGTGTGTGTGTGTGTGTGTGTGTGTGTGTGTGTGTGTGTGTGACGTGTGGGCAGACTGCTGCATCTTGCATGACTACCAGAAAGCCCTTGACACAGTATCACATAACTAACTGCTGTGTTGCACTGACTTTGCTGGGCCCTAATGTGCTGTAGTATATATATATATATATATATATATATATATATATATATATATATATATATATATATATATATATATATATGTAAGTACCCCATCAGTCTTAGATAATCCCCTGGTCCATATAAAATCCCACTGATCCACTTGGATCCCCTTATCCACTTAAGACCCCCCCCCCTGATGCACTTAAGTGGACCCCCCCCCCCCTGGTCCACTTATTCCACCTGGCCCACTTGAGACCCCATGATCCACTAAGTTCCTCTGAACCACATAAGATTCCCTTATGGACTTAAGACCATCTGGTCCACTTATACCACCTGCTGGTCCACTTAGACCACCTGTCACCACTACTCCATCGTCCACCATGTTCCCTATCCCTTATCTATCCTTTAGCCAGCTGTTCATAATACGTTGTCTGTCTCCGACAGGTTGAAGGATGGCAAGAAAGTGGTGGAGTCAGACAGGATCAAGTTCAAGAAGGTGTCTGACTGTCTCTGGACTCTCAACATCAACTCTATGCAAATGGATGACTGTGGATGCTATACGGTGAGTAGAAGTAGAAGTAGGAGAAGAAGTAGAAGGAGAAAGAAAAGGGTCTGGAGGAGGAGGAGGATTTAGGAAGAGATCCTTGATAGTTTCTATCAAGGGTGATAGAAACTATCAAGGATCTATCAAGGGTGATAGTTTCTATCAAGGGTGATAGAAACTAACCACTTGAGCTGGACGGTAGAGCGACGGTCTCACTTCCTACAGGTCGGCGTTCAATCCCCGACCGTCCACAAGTGGTTAGGCACCATTCCTTCCCTCCCACCCCCCCCCCCCCCCCCGTGTCTCATTCCAAATCCTTATCCTGAACCCTTCCCAGGGCTATATAGTCGTAATGGCTTGGCGCTTTGCCCCCTTATAGATGCCTTCTGGTCTCTGTGTGGAGTCCCCTTACCCGTGGTCCACTCTACCATATAATGCGCCCTCGCTGCTAATTGCCACACCATTGAATGGCCAAGGGGGGTGGTTACTGGCCATTAATGGTGACGCCTGCAGCGCCACACTTGTTTGGATTAGTTTAGAACTTTTAGGCTTGGTTAATGCAGTTTTGGAGTACAGGCACTGACCTTGCTTAGCTTTGTGGATATAGAGGGCCCTTGGATAACTTTAGGATACCGAAAGCCCTTGGATACCTTTAAATTGGGACACCCAGGACCCGTGGATACGTTTAGGATATGGATAATTCAAAGCTAGTTGACCCGAACGAGTGAAATACCTGGGGACCAGATTCACGAAGCAGTTACACAAGTACTTACGAACCTGTCTATCTTTTCTCAATCTTTGGCGGCTTTGTTTACAATTATTAAACAGTTAATGAGCTCCGAAGCACCAGGAGGCTGTTTATAACAATAACAACAGCCGATTGGCAAGTTTTCATGCTTGTAAACTGTTTAAATAAATGTAACCAAAGCCGTCAGAAGATTGAGAACAAGATGTACAGGTTCGTAAGTACTTGCGTAAATGCTTCGTGAATCCTGGTCCTGCTTCTCAAGGCATCGTATGGGTAGATACAGCTTGGGGCTAAAGGATGATTACTGTTTAAAAACTTGATCTAATCGTCCTTCACCAGTTAATGCAAGTACCTTCCTCTCAACGAGCGGTCGTCTAGGTAGAAATGGCTGCTTGATACCTGGTTGATACCTCAACCAGGTATCAACCAGCCTAAGCTACTCTATCCCCTTTGAGATGTATTTCTTTCTGGTCTCAAGAAGTGAAGTGAAGTGAACTATCAGGTGGAAAGCGCCAAGCCATTACGACTATATAGCACTTGGAAGGGATCAGGATAAGGATTTATGATGGGACGGGGGAGGGGAAGGAATGGTGCCCAAACCACTTGTGGACGGTCGGGGGATTGAACGCCGACCTGCATGAAGCGAGACCGTCGCTCTACCGTCCAGCCCAAGTGGTCGGACTCTGGTCTTAAGAAACATTGTTTGATCTGTGTTGCAGGTGGTGGCGGCGAACTCCATCGGGCAGGTGTCGGAGTTCTTCAACCTGCAGACGGACGCGGCGCCCCAGATAACGCGAGGCCTCGACCCTGAGACGGAGAAGAAGCTCAGCAATGACCTGACCTTGGAGGTCAGGGCTACGGGCTCCCCCCAGCCTGACGCCCGCTGGTGAGTCTAACTATATCTATGAACAAATCCACAAGGGCCGTGACGAGGATTCGAACCTGCGTCCGGGAGCATTTGATGCATCACGTTATTGTCATCTCTGTGTGTGAATCTATATCTATCTTTATCTATCTATCTATCTTCAAGACGCTATGGTAAACCCCACCAGTAAGCCGGTGGCTGAGCGGACAGAACACTGGACGCGTGATCCTGTAGTCCCCGGTTCGATCCCGAGGTGCCGGCGAGAGACAATAGGAAGAGTTTCTTTCACCCCTGATGCCCCCCCCCCTGTTACCTAGCAGTAAAATAGGTACCTGGGAGTTAGTCAGCTGTCACGGGCTGCTTCCTGGGGGGTTGGAGGCCTGGTCGAAGACCGGGCCGCGGGGACACTAAGCTCCGAAATCATCTCAAGATAACCTCAAGATAACCAGTCCATTCCTTTTCTTCTCTTGAAGAAATAGGAAGGAAAGTAGGAACCCCTTCATTTCTCTCACCCTCTCTTCCACTACTGTTCCCCATCCACTTGGGCTGGACGGTAGAGCGACAGTCTCACTTCATGCAGATCGGCGTTCAATCCCCGACCTTCCAAGTGGTTGGGCACCATTCCTTCCCCCTCCCTGCCCCATCCCAAATCCTTATCCTGACCTGACCTGACCCTTTCCCAGTGCTATATAGTCATAATGGCTTGGCGCTTCTGATAATTCCTTTCCCTTCCACTACTGTTCCTCAACGCCTTCTCTTCCACAGGTTCAAGAACGGGAAGGAGATTATGGGAGACGAGAAGTTTAAGATGATCAGAGATGAGTCCTTCTACACACTCAAGATTCGTCGGCTGGAGAGGAAAGATAAAGGCACTTACAAGTGTGAGGTGAGTCTTCTTGGCTCAGTGTGAGGGAGGGTGTTCTGAGCTCAGTGTAGGGTGAGGGAGGGTGTTCTGAGCTCAGTGTAGGGTGAGGAGGGGTGATCTTAGCTCAGTGTAGTGTGAGGGAGGGTGTTCTGAGCTCAGTGTAGGGTGAGGGAGGGTGTTCTTAGCTCAGTGTAGTGTGAGGGAGGGTGATCTTAGCTCAGTGTAGTGTGAGGAGGGTGTTCTTAGCTCAGAGTAGGGTGAGGGAGGGTGTTCTTAGCTCAGTGTAGTATGAGGGAGGGTGTTCTTAGCTCAGTGTAGGGTGAGGGAGGGTGATCTTAGCTCAGTGTAGGGTGAGGGAGGGTGATCTTAGCTCAGTGTAGTGTGAGGGAGGGTGTTCTGAGCTCAGTGTAGTGTGAGGGAGGGTGATCTTAGCTCAGTGTAGTGTGAGGAGGGTGTTCTTAGCTCAGAGTAGGGTGAGGGAGGGTGTTCTTAGCTCAGTGTAGTATGAGGGAGGGTGTTCTTAGCTCAGTGTAGGGTGAGGGAGGGTGATCTTAGCTCAGTGTAGGGTGAGGGAGGGTGATCTTAGCTCAGTGTAGGGTGAGGGAGGGTGATCTTAGCTCAGTGTAGGGTGAGGGAGGGTGATCTTAGCTCAGTGTAGTGTGAGGGAGGGTGTTCTGAGCTCAGTGTAGGGTGAGGGAGGGTGTTCTGAGCTCAGTGTAGGGTGAGGGAGGGTGATCATAGCCCCACCACCACCACCACCACTCACCAACAACCCCTGCTTCTCCTCCCTCACAGCTCACCAACACGAGCGGGTCAGTCTCCACTGAGGGAGAGCTGACAGTAAGAGCCCCGCCAGACTTCATCACTCCTCTGAAGGACGTGTGCGCTAAGGAAGGAAGCAAAGACGCCAAACTCTTCGTCGAGTGGGAGGCCAATCCCAAGCCCTCTGTCAAGTGGTAGGTCTTCCCTCTGTCAAGTGGTAGGTCTTCCCTCTGTCAAGTGCTAGGTCTTCTCTCTGTCAAGTGCTAGGTCTTCCCTGTCAAGTGGTTGATCTTCCCCCTGTCAGTTCTCATATACCAGCTTATCGAAACCACTTCCTTAACAACCATAATTACTCCCGGTAACGACTGAACCTAATGATGATAACTTATATATAAAGACTTGCGACTACCACACACACACACTCCTGTAACCACCATACCTAAACGACTAAAACTAGCCTCCATTAACATCTATCTACTCCTAGGAGTAGATATATCCACAGTCGTAGCTATATCTACGTTCTATCTACACCTGACGACTACCTGTTCTCTCTCTCTCTCTCTCTCTCTGACAGGTTCCTGAACGACAAGCCAATCAGAGAGGAGACGCCTGGGTACACAATCAGAGGTCAGGAGACCACTCAGATTCTCACTATCAATGAAGCCACTCCGGACTTCGTCGGTACATATACCGTCAAGGTAAAAGTGCTATTAGCTGGCTAGTTGAGTGGCTGGCTAGTTGGATAGTTCGTTAGTTGGATCGCTGGCTAGTTGGATAATTGGTTAGCTTGATAACTGATTAGTTGGATAGCTGACTAGTTGGCTAACTAGTCAATTGGATAATTAGATTGTTGGATCGCCGGCTAGTTTAATACCTGGCTAGTTGGATAGCTCGCTAGTTGGATCGCTGGCTAGTTGGATAATTGGTTAGCTTTGATAACTGATTGGTTGAATAGCTGACTAGTTGGCTAACTGGTCAGTTGGATAATTAGATTGTTGGATCGCCGGCTAGTTTAATACCTGACTAGTTGGATAGCTAGCTAGTTGGATAGCTGGCTAGTTAGTTCACTCAGTACTCGGATGGACTCAGTTGCATAGTTCGACTTGCAATCCATCAGTTGCCGGGTGCTGAATCACCCTTCGTCTGTTTAATAACTTGAGTGATGGAGATTTCAGTCGACTCAGACCAGCTAATATTGTCAGTGGTAGTTACGTAATTACTTATTTGGTTAATTTATCGAGAACTGTCGTTATCAAATATAAATAACCCTATATATATTTTCACTGGGAGGGAGTATACCTCCTGGAGTTACTATGCCCAGTCGAGGAAATATACCCGGTGGATATAGTACCCCCAGTGTAGATTGTATACTTTCTGAATGAAGTATACCCACTAATGAAGCTCGGTTTACCCCCCTAACACACCCCCACAGGCAAGCAATGAGTATGGAGAGAGCGTTTGTAAGGGGCGCTTCCGGCTCCACGAAGCTCCAGCGATTACAGAGGGACTCAAGGATGTAGAGTTCCTGGAAGACACCGCCGCTAAGTTTACCTTCAAGGCCACCGGTATACCACTGCCAGAGATCAAGTGGTAGGTGCCTCGGAGAGGAAGATGTGTGTGTGTGTGTGTGTGTGTGTGTGTGTGTGTGTGTGTGTGTGTGTGTGTGTGTGTGTACTTACCTAATTGTGCTTGCGGGGGTTGAGCTCTGGCTCTTTGGTCGCCGGCTATATTGTGTGGTGTGTGTGTGTGTTGCTGAATAAAGGGGGGGTATGAATTAAGTGGGTAGATGATTTAAGGGGTTGGGATTAAGAGGGTAGATGATTTAGGGGGTTGGGATTAAGTGGGTAGATGATTTAGGAGGTTGGGATTAAGTGGGTAGATGATTTAGGGGTTTGGATTAAGTGGGTAAATGATTTAAGGGGTTGGGATTAGGTGGGTAGATGATTTAAGGGTTTGGGATTAATGGGGTGCAGCATCAAGAGCCTATAGGCAGGTAAGTGGCTTGCAACTTAGTAATGATGTTTCAAGTTATTAGGTAGTTTTAATCCGGAACTTAAGTGACCTTAAGTGTTCAGAATAACTAGCTTAATTAAGTTTCAACGATTAAATTGAAGATTATACCTAAACACTTAAGTGCTGATATTAAGTAGATCGATGGTCGAGTGATTAATCAGAGCTGGGGGAGGTAGGATGCTTAAGTAATCTGTCTGTCCCCTCTACAGGACGAAAGATGGCAAGAAGTGGTCTCCAGATGAGCGCCGCGTCAAGCTGAAGGTGGAGAACGAGGACACCTTCAGCTTGGTGTTTGAGGAAGCCAAACCCGAGGATTCCGGCTTGTACGTCGCCACGGTGTCCAACGTCGAGGGTTCGACCACCACTGAAGGCACCATCGTTGTTAACAGTGAGTGTGTGAGGCTGTCTGATCCTGTCGACGACCCGTTCTCTTTTCGACCGGTTCAGTAGAGGACCTTCGTCGACCGGGCTCAGTAGAGTACCTTTGTCGTCCGGGCTCTGTGGAGTACCTTTGTCGACCGGTTCAGTAGAGTACCTTTGTCGACCGGGCTCTGTAGAGGACTTTCGTCGTCCGGGCTCTGTAGAGTACCTTCGTCGTCCGGGCTCTGTAGAGTACCTTCGTCGTCCGGGCTCAGTAGAGGACCTTTGTCGACCGGTTCAGTAGAGGACCTTTGTCGACCGGTTCAGTAGAGGACCTTTGTCGACCGGTTCAGTAGAGTACCTTCGTCGTCCGGGCTCTGTAGAGTACCTTCGTCGACCGGGCTCTGTAGAGTACCTTCGTCGACCGGGCTCTGTAGAGGACCTTTGTCGACAGGTTCAGTAGAGTACCTTCGTCGACCGGTTCAGTAGAGTACCTTCGTCGACCGGTTCAGTAGAGTACCTTTGTAGTCCGGGCTCTGTAGAGTACCTTCGTCGACCGGGCTCTGTAGAGTACCTTCGTCGACCGGGCTCTGTAGAGGACCTTTGTCGACAGGTTCAGTAGAGTACCTTCGTCGACCGGTTCAGTAGAGTACCTTCGTCGACCGGTTCAGTAGAGTACCTTTGTAGTCCGGGCTCTGTAGAGTACCTTCGTCGACCGGGCTCTGTAGAGTACCTTCGTCGACCGGGCTCTGTAGAGGACCTTTGTCGACAGGTTCAGTAGAGTACCTTCGTCGACCGGTTCAGTAGAGTACCTTCGTCGACCGGTTCAGTAGAGTACCTTTGTAGTCCGGGCTCTGTAGAGTACCTTCGTCGACCGGGCTCTGTAGAGTACCTTCGTCGACCGGGCTCTGTAGAGGACCTTTGTCGACAGGTTCAGTAGAGTACCTTCGTCGACCGGTTCAGTAGAGTACCTTCGTCGACCGGTTCAGTAGAGTACCTTTGTAGTCCGGGCTCTGTAGAGTACCTTCGTCGACCGGGCTCTGTAGAGTACCTTCGTCGACCGGGCTCTGTAGAGGACCTTTGTCGACAGGTTCAGTAGAGTACCTTCGTCGACCGGTTCAGTAGAGTACCTTCGTCGACCGGTTCAGTAGAGTACCTTTGTAGTCCGGGCTCTGTAGAGTACCTTCGTCGATTGGACTCATCTTCCGGGAATTTGGGTTAAAATATTTCCGTAAAGGAGTTCTTAAGTCACAGATGTTGTGACACTTCGTCACTGAAGAATGACAAAGTTTAGTCAAGCTTCTGCCCACTGTTGTGCGGAGTTTGGTGGGATTTCTACCTGCTTGAGGCGTTATCTACC
>NC_091160.1:33094212-33096712 GCF_040958095.1 Procambarus clarkii
TTAGGCCCCGGAGGAGGAGGTAAAGAAGGCCGGGAGAGCAATGATAGTCACCGCTGCCTTCTGTTGCTTTCATGTTCTAACTTCAGATATATTAAAACAAAGTGCTTCTTTGGGTAAAAACTGATATCTTGTTTGTTTAATTGTTGTGGCACGAGCTCAGCCTTGAGCTGCCTGACGTCATTAGTTAATACGAGTAATGAGCCACTCACCATAGCCGCAGGATATCACCATAAACAACCAGGTATCCACACACCCGACACTCACGTCTCACCATAAAGGTTGTGGCAACGTTTCGCTCCGTCCTGGGGCCAGATTCACGAAGCAGTTACGCAAACACTTACGAACCTGTCCATCTTTTATCAATATTTGGCGGCTTTGTTTACAATTATTAAACAGTTATAATGAGCTCCGAAGCACCAGGAGGCTGTTTATAACAATAACAACAGTTGATTGGCAAATTTTCATGCTTGTAAACTGTTTAATAAATGTAACCAAAAGCCGTCAAAGATTGCGGAAAGATGTACACGTTCGTAAGTGCTTGCGTAAATGCTTCGTGAATCTGGACCAAATTATCAATTCCAGGACGAACTGAAACGTCGCCACAACCCGTGTGTCCAGATGTGTAGGCGGTCGGGGAGTGTTTAATGTTCAACCACGTTATTGTGACTTGCTGTCTGCAGATATTTAACCTCTTGAGGCGTTCAGCGATCTCAGTGATCGTTATCGAAACCGCTAAAAGCTTTCTGACACCTTAAACGACCGTAATTTTAAAACTCATGGATAAATAATTAACCCCCCCCTAGCATGTGGCTCAGTTAGCCAGCATACCAACTCTTAACCGTGGTATATTTGGCGCCAGTAGACATATCTGAAGGTATACCCTCTCTCATGGCTACTCTCACACCAGCTGTAGATGTGCTGTAATATATATATATATATATATATATATATATATATATATATATATATATATATATATATATGTCTCAGGTAACGCTGTAATTGATGTAATTTATGTAATGCCGCCGGAGCTCACCCACTTAATTAACAGCTGTTTTTTTTCTATAATTACTTATTGTTTGTGTCATTTATTGTTTGTTAATTTAGTTAGTTGGGTGTGTGTGTGTTTTTGTATCTTTATGTTCTTCTCTGTTCCCTATCTCTCCTTTTCTCTCCTCCTTCCCCCCCTTCCTCCTCACCCCCCTTTCCACCTGGTATGTTGTGACATATTTCCCGGACTTCGCCGCTCTTAATCCGCTCTTCCCTTTCTTTTTACAATTATCATTTCAGATATACAGTATTTTCATCTCTAAATTCAGTTGCCAGCGGCTTAATTATGTCCGTTACACAAAGGAAAGACAAGATATCATAGTTTGCCTTGAAAAACAAAATCACCTTCCCTTTCTCTTTGACTTAATAATTCCCATTTTCTTTCCCACAAATTTTGATAAGACGTAAAGAAAGGGTGAAACTTTTAAAAAAGAAAAGTTATCCTCCAGTCATTCCTTATCCGATAATCCATATCAAAGCCAACATATTATCCAGACCTGTGATCCCTTCATCCCATTGTGTTCGTCGTACACTTCAGCTGGATATTGAGTAATCCCCCACTTCCCATTTTCTTCCCCCTGGCGACCCCCAGCGCCACCTCACATCATCAAAAGCAACTTCAGGGACGGCAAGACGTTCATCGCCATGCACAAGTTCCTGCTCGAAGTTGAGGCGACGGCTGTTCCTGAGGCTCAGGCCACCTGGTGAGTGAAGACGGTGGTGGTGGTGGTGGTAGTGTGGGTGTTGGACCAGAACACCGGTGGTATAGTTTAGTCACCCCTCCGCGTCTCTAATATTTGGCGGTAAACCTACTCTAGAACGCCCCCATTTTTCATTTGCCATTTTCCCGCGCATTTTGATGAGTCTGAAACTATTGTGTCTCTTGTTGAGGATGGGGCAAGTTGGGTGCTCATGGGAGGACCCGGCCAGAGTGAATGATAACGAGTGAGAAGTGTGTGTGTCGATTTGTTTGTGGGACTCTTTGAGAATATTGTTTATGGGAGTCTTTGAGAATATTGGACTCTTTGGGAATGCAAATTTAAGAGTCGCTTAAAAACCTAACAAATACAATCAGAGTTTCTACGAAATTGAACGAAGGATTCTTAATTCCTTGTGAGTTGAGGCGCCCTCTAGGGTGTGTTGTCCTTAAGTACATTATGGTCCATGGCTTGTGTCTGGGTGACCCCGGGACGCTGGGTCGACACCTCCACACTGCTCCAAAGATTTTTTCTCTTTGAGGGATTCATTCTCCTTTTGTCCATAGGTTCTGTAACGGCAAGAAACTCTCCGAGGAGGAGGATAATGTCAAGTTTACCTTCGACGGGACCAAGTACACGCTGGAGAGGTTCGGTTGTGACCCCGAGCATTCCGGGGAGTACAAGTGTGTCTTGAAGAACAAGATTAAGGAAGTTGAAGAAGTGGGACAGGTTATTGTTAAAGGTAAGTGCGT
>NC_091160.1:33104212-33119212 GCF_040958095.1 Procambarus clarkii
TTGTAACAGCGGTTGGAGAGGGGGGGGGGTCTTGGGGGGGTCATATTTTCTTTCTGGGTCACAAGGGGAAGGTTACAAGGTTAAGGGGGGAGGGTTGGAGGGTGGTGTCATGTGTTATAAAGACAGAACAATCACCGTTGTTCACTGAGAGAACAACATTGTTGTTCACTGAGAGAACAACATTGTTGTTCACTGAGGGAACAACATTGTTGTTCACTGAGAGAACAACATTGTTGTTCACTTGTGTCAACAACAATTTATACAGCTGATCTAAATTTGGGCGCCATGGTGTAATTACTCAAATAACTATGACAGATTTGATGCAATTACACAACTTGGCGGCACGCGTGTTCCCGCCCTCACGCTCTGATTCACTCACTCACTCACTCACTCACTCACTCACTCACTCACTCACTCACTCACTCACTCACTCACTTTCTAACTTCTTCTTATCATCTTTCCAATCTTTTCTCCCCAGCTCACTCAATCATTTCATCAATTATTCCGTCAATTATTTCATCAATTATTCCATTAATCATTCGATCAATCAACTAATGACTGCTCCTTCCACAGCTCCACCTTCGAGGCCAGAGTTCCTACAGAGCCTCAAGGCCAGCAAGGTCATCCTCGGGTACCCTGTCAGGATGGAGGTCAAGCTTGGAGGCTCACCGAGACCAGAGGTCCAGTGGTAAGTTCTCAGAGGTCACATTAGGTCAGGGGACGGGTCACGGAGATGTCAAGAGGTCATATTAGGTCAGGAGACAGGTCACGGAGATGTCAAGAGGTCACATTAGGTCAGGGACGGGTCACGGAGACGTCAAGAGGTCATATTAGGTCAGGGGACAGGTCACGGAGACCTCAAGAGGTCAGGAAAAGGTCGAAAGGTTCTAAAAGGTGGGGAACTTTTCGACATGTCAGATGGGAGAGTGGGGCCTGGAGGAGGAGGAGGTCAGAGATGTGAGCCAGGGGTTCCATGGTGATGGAAGGGTTTCGAACCCGGGCCAGGAGAGAGTGGGTCTGGGAGTCTGACACGCAGACTCCTGGCGGGCAAAATGGGCAGCAGGGTGACCCACCCGGTGCACAGTCCTGCCTCGAGTACCGAAACATCTAAACATCTTCGCGAAAAGTTTGCAGTAAAGGCATCCACTTTCTCTGTCTCCTCCCGGATGGTCCCTATTTCCTGTTTGTCTTCCCTCTCTCATGTCCTCCATTTCCTCTCTTCTCCCTCCTTCCTCCTCCTCTCTCTCTCTCTCCCTCCTCTCTCTCTCTCTCTCTCTCTCTCTCTCTCTCTCTCTCTCTCTCTCTCTCTCTCTTTCCTCATGTTTCATTCACTGTGTTCACTGATAACAACCAACCAATACCTTTCCAAGTACTAACCTAACCTAACCTAACCTAACCTAACCTAACCTAACCTAACCTTCTGGAACCGTGCGACTGTTTAGGTACAAATTGGCTCTTTCTGTTAGTAACAAACTAGAGAGAACGTCTCGGGGAAATTTATGAGGAGAAGGTGCTAAGACAGTATGACTATATAGCACTTGGGAGAGGTATGAGGACAAGGAACTGGGGTATGAGGACAAGGAGCTGGGGTATGAGGACAAGGAACTGGGGTATGAGGACAAGGAACTGGGGTATGAGGACAAGGAGCTGGGGTATGAGGACAAGGAGCTGAAATATGAGGACAAGGAACTGGGGTATGAGGACAAGTAACTGGGGTATGAGGACAAGGGGCTGGGGTATGAGGACAAGGAGCTGAAATATGAGGACAAGGAACTGGGGTATGAGGACAAGTAACTGGGGTATGAGGACAAGGAACTGGGGTATGAGGACAAGGAACTGGGGTATGAGGACAAGGAGCTGGGGTATGAGGACAAGGAACTGAAATATGAGGACAAGGAACTGGGGTATGAGGACAAGTAACTGGGGTATGAGGACAAGGGGCTGGGGTATGAGGACAAGGAGCTGAAATATGAGGACAAGGAACTGGGGTATGAGGACAAGTAACTGGGGTATGAGGACAAAGAACTGGGGTATGAGGACAAGGAACTGGGGTATGAGGACAAGGAGCTGGGGTATGAGGAAAAGGAACTGGGGTATGAGGACAAGGAACTGGGGTATGAGGACAAGGAGCTGAAATATGAGGACAAGGAGCTGGGGTATGAGGACAAGGAACTGGGGTATGAGGACAAGGAACTGGGGTATGAGGACAAGGGGCTGGGGTATGAGGACAAGGGGCTGGGGTATGAGGACAAGGAGCTGGGGGATGAGGACAAGGAGCTGAAATATGAGGACAAGGAGCTGGGGTATGAGGACAAGGAACTGGGGTATGAGGACAAGGAGCTGGGGGATGAGGACAAGGAGCTGAAATATGAGGACAAGGAGCTGGGGTATGAGGACAAGGAGCTGGGGTATGAGGACAAGGAACTGGGGTATGAGGACAAGGAACTGGGGTATGAGGACAAGGAGCTGGGGTATGAGGAAAAGGAACTGGGGTATGAGGACAAGGAACTGGGGTATGAGGATAAGGGGCTGGGGTATGAGGACAAGGAACTGGGGTGTAAGGACAAGGAACTGGGGTATGAGGACAAGGGGCTGGGGTATGAGGACAAGGAACTGGGGTATGAGGACAAGGAACTGGGGTATGAGGACAAGGGGCTGGGGTATGAGGACAAGGAACTGGGGTATGAGGACAAGGAACTGGGGTATGAAGACAAGGAACTGGGGTATGAGGACAAGGAACTGGGGTGTAAGGACAAGGAACTGGGGTATGAGGACAAGGGGCTGGGGTATGAGGACAAGGAACTGGGGTATGAGGACAAGGAACTGGGGTATGAGGACAAGGAACTGGGGTATGAACGTAACAAGGAACTGGGGTATATGTCGGGGATTGAACGCCGACCTGCATGAAGCAAGACCGTCGCTCTACCGTCCAGCCCAAGTGGTTGGGTTGGATGTAGGTAGAATGTGGCACTAAACACCTTCTCTCCCGCAGGTTGAAGGACGGCCAACCCGTCAACTTGGACGGGAAACACTTCAAGCAGATCGTAGACCCAGACGGAACGGTCATCCTCCAGATCGACTCGGCCTCCGAGGGCGACATGGGAGAGTTTACATGTGTGGCCAAGAACGCCGAGGGCGACTCCAGGTCCTCAGCCACGCTCTCTGTTCTAGGTAAGCACACTCTCCTTCCACGGTATATCCGTCTTCAACGTGGTCTTCGGTAAACTTAGTTCCTATACGCGGTAAACTCCTGCATGGTTCTCGTAGGCTGGTCTTTGAATAGTCTCTCCTCCGTCCAGTCGCAGCTAATTGCTCTAAAAACTTTTACAAGTGTAATAAAGTCGTACTGAAAGCGCGTACTCCTCGTAATTACTTGCTTTACTTAGTCGTGAGGAGCAAACAAGTTAGGGACCGTCTTGTTTAGGTGTTTAACAGGGCTGAAGTCTTTCTACCTGCAGACACAGAGGCAGCTGACTGCACCTGGCCCCTCCAGCTGTCTACAGTCTTGACCTAACGTCAAATCATCTCAAGGATTTGCATGTGCATAATTTGTTGTATTTTTTTGGTATTTATCTTTGAAGGTTCTTGTAGTCAATGAACAAGCTGTCCAAATTGCATTGAATATCCATCTTTTATTTTATAATGCATTCCATAATTACCCAATTATATGATATAATATAACCCAATCCACTAGCATAATCCGGACCACATTCATTTCCACATACTGCTAAGTTTCCTTCACCGAGCCTCCACATGGAGTGCCTCCATCTTTCCTTCCTTTTACGGGCTATTCATGCCCGTGCCACCTCTTGGGTGACTTATTTATCAACCAATCAATCACTCTTCCTTGTCCACCATTTGGTCACCATTTGGTCCGGGAGACATCTCCCGTCACGCAGGGTGCAGTTGCGCCTCCACAGATCTCCAGTATCATCTTTTGATACTGGTAATGGCTCAAAAGGGCCACCACTTACGGGCTATTCATGCCCGTGCCACCTCTTGGGTGGCTTAATCTTCATCAATCAATCACTCTTCCTTCCCAAACAGGATTCAAACGAGAGGATGGCCAGCCTGACGGGCCGGCCAGGTTCTCCGATGGCCTGAAGGACGTGAGCTTCGACGAGGGCCAGACCATCACGCTGCCGGTGGCCATGAAGGGCGGCCCAGTGCCGGCCATGAAGTGGTTCAAGGACGGCGAGGAGATCAAGCTCGGGGAGCGAGCCTTCTTCACCTACGACGGCGATAGGGTGAGCTTAGGGGGATAGGGTGAGCTTAGGGAGATAGGGTGAGCTTAGGGGGATAGGGTCGGTCGGGGTTGGGGAGCCGGTCGGCCGAGCGGACAGCACGCTGGGCTTGTGATCCTGTGGTCCCGGGTTTGATCCCCGGCGAGAAACAATGGGGCAGAGTTTCTTTCACCCTATGTACCCCTGTTACCTAGCAGTAAAATAGGTACCTGGGTGTTAGTCAGCTGTCACGGGCTGCTTCCTGGGGGGTGGAGGCCTGGTCGAGGACCGGGTCGCGGGGACACTAAAGTCCCGAAATCATCTCAAGATAACCTCAAGGGTGAGTTTAGGGGGATATAGGGTATCGGTGGCTCGGTCTTTGGGCAATAGATGGCTAAGGCGTGGGGGTATAGTAGATAGTTAGGAAGGACAGTAGGGGAATAAAAGGGCAAAGAAAAAATATATAGAATTGGCTACGAAATATAAGGGCGTCTGACAGCTGGGTGGACAGCGCTTCGGATTCGTAGTCCTGAGGTTCCGGGTTCGATCCCCGGTGGAGGCGGAGACAAATGGGCAAAATGTTTCTTTCACCCCTGAAGCCCCCTGTTACCTAGCAGTAAATAGGTACTTGGGAGTTAGACAGCTGTTAAGGGCTGCTTCCTGGGGGTAAAGACCTGGTCGAGGACCGGGCCGTGGGGACACTAACCCCCGAAATCATCTCAAGATTAGTGATGCTGCTGATGTTGACTAGAGGGAGGATATAGACATCTAACTCTCGTCATATGTATATTTAATAATTTATTACATGTAATATTTGATTTTATCTAAATATATTTTAATATTTAAATAGATATACTATACAAAAATAACCAGTTTAAATTATAATTCCATATTTTAACTCTTTAATTAAATAATTCCAACCAGTCACATTTATTACAGAAACAGGTAAAACGTTCGGATAAATGGAATATATAAATCCGGATTAACGAACGGCAAGACCAAGGAAAAACTAGTATTGTTTATTTTGTGATGTTTGTGTCCTCTGTATCTCCCATACGTGAGATTAAGACGTAGCAAGTAAACCGTAATGTAAACTTTAGATAAAAAGTTAATTAATTAAGTTACTCATTCACTGTAGAAAATTATACGTAGGTATTTTTTGGTTTGTTGAATTTTTGTTAGAACAATTAGGTTTTGTTAAATATTTTTTAAGAAATTTTTTATCTGGGAATTGTTAATGAACTATTTAGCAAAAATGAGAGATATATATATATAAGAAGCTCATAAAACAGTGATATATATATATATATATATATATATATATATATATTTTATTAAATATGACCGAAAAAGTAAGATTAATAATTCTAACACGAATTTTCTCAATCTTTCGTACATTATGCTTCACTGTTGGAGGTAAATCAAAAATCACTTCTCCAAAATTCATTTTTATTTCTAGTCTGACGCGACACGGGCGCGTTTCGTAAAACTTATTACATTTTCAAAGACTTCACAAATACACAACTGATTAGAATTTGCATTTCCCTGATTTTATATCTACTTTTGAGTGAGGTGGGAAGGGTGATGTGGCATTACATTTGAGTGAGGTGGGAAGGATGATGTGGCATTAGAGGATATTAATAGGGTATTAAAAGTATCAACACAAGACAGAACACGAAACAATGGATATTGAATAGAAGTGTTTGTAGAAAGCCTATTGGTCCATATTTCTTGATGCTTCTATATTGGAGCGGAGTCTTGAGGTGGGTAGAATATAGTTGTGCAATAATTGGCTGTTGATTGCTGGTGTTGACTTCTTGATGTGTAGTGCCTCGCAAACGTCAAGCCGCCTGCTATCGCTGTATCTATCGATGATTTCTGTGTTGTTTACTAGGATTTCTCTGGCGATGGTTTGGTTATGGGAAGAGATTATATGTTCCTTAATGGAGCCCTGTTGTTTATGCATCGTTAAACGCCTAGAAAGAGATGTTGTTGTCTTGCCTATATACTGGGTTTTTTGGAGCTTACAGTCCCCAAGTGGGCATTTGAAGGCATAGACGACGTTAGTCTCTTTTAAAGCGTTCTGTTTCGTGTCTGGAGAGTTTCTCATGAGTAGGCTGGCCGTTTTTCTGGTTTTATAGTAAATCGTCAGTTGTATCCTCTGATTTTTGTCTGTAGGGATAACGTTTCTATTAACAATATCTTTCAGGACCCTTTCCTCTGTTTTATGAGCTGTGGAAAAGAAGTTCCTGTAAAATAGTCTAATAGGGGGTATAGGTGTTGTGTTAGTTGTCTCTTCAGAGGTTGCATGGCTTTTCACTTTCCTTCTTATGATCAAATCTTCTTTCCCACCTCAAGACTCCGCTCCAATATAGAAGCATCAAGAAATATGGACCAATAGGCTTTCTACAAACACTTCTATTCAATATCCATTGTTTCGTGTTCTGTCTTGTGTTGATACTTTTAATACCCTATTAATATCCTCTAATGCCACATCATCCTTCCCACCTCACTCAAATGTAATGCCACATCACCCTTCCCACCTCACTCAAAAGTAGATATAAAATCAGGGAAATGCAAATTCTAATCAGTTGTGTATTTGTGAAGTCTTTGAAAATGTAATAAGTTTTACGAAACGCGCCCGTGTCGCGTCAGACTAGAAATAAAAATGAATTTTGGAGAAGTGATTTTTGATTTACCTCCAACAGTGAAGCATAATGTACGAAAGATTGAGAAAATTCGTGTTAGAATTATTAATCTTACTTTTTCGGTCATATTTAATAAAATATGTCTACAGGAAAGACTGCTACCAAAATATACTAATATATATATATATATATATTATTAAATATGACCGAAAAAGTAAGATTAATAATTCTAACACGAATTTTCTCAATCTTTCGTACATTACGCTTCACTGTTGGAGGTAAATCAAAAATCAATTC
Source organism: Procambarus clarkii (assembly GCF_040958095.1). Classification (NCBI taxonomy): domain Eukaryota; kingdom Metazoa; phylum Arthropoda; class Malacostraca; order Decapoda; family Cambaridae; genus Procambarus; species Procambarus clarkii. The sequence goes on from NC_091160.1 coordinate 33,111,381, forward strand.
TCCAAAATTCATTTTTATTTCTAGTCTGACGCGACACGGGCGCGTTTCGTAAAACTTATTACATTTTCAAAGACTTTAGTTCACAAATACACAACTATATATATATATATATATATATATATATATATATATATATATATATATATATATATATATATATATAATATATATTTTACGAGGTATACTCTTCTCGGCATTTATATACCTCAGTATACCAACTAACCAATAGATGTTAATCTATTTAATCCCTGTTGAGTCTTTTCGATCAAAAAGAATTTAACATTCGATTACATGGAAAAGTAAGAGTTTGTGTTGATTACAGATAGTTTTGAGTTTGCTTAGTAAAAGACTCATAGAAAGTTAGAAAGTGTGTGGATTGGTATTCATATTGTAAGTTAACTTGGCACGTGACTCTGTAGGTGTAGATTTTTACTGTAGGATTTGTTTGTTAGTTATTTTTTACTTCCATGGTTTCCTAAAATTAACAATAAATCAAATTGAATAATTGTCACAGTTTAACGGAAAATATAAATATTTAAGAGGGGGCAATTGTTATTATGTTCAATTCCAGCTGCGTTTCTTAGTTTTTCACATCCCATTTTTTATAATAAAAATTGATGAATTTATTCCCATTTTTGGTGTTTTGTTTTCCCCCCTTTCTGTAATGTTCTTCCCATTTTCTCTAATGTTCTTCCCATTTTCTGTAATGGTTTTCCCACTTTCTGTAATGTTCTTCCCATTTTGTCTAATGTTCTTCCCACTTTCTGTAATGGTTTTCCCACTTTCTGTAATGTTCTTCCCATTTTCTCTAATGTTCTTCCCATTTTCTGTAATGGTTTTCCCACTTTCTGTAATGTTCTTCCCATTTTCTCTAATGTTCTTCCCACTTTCTGTAATGGTTTTCCCACTTTCTGTAATGTTCTTCCCATTTTCTCTAATGTTCTTCCCACTTTCTGTAATGGTTTTTTCCCACTTTCTGTAATGTTCTTCCCATTTTCTCTAATGTTCTTCCCACTTTCTGTAATGGTTTTCCCACTTTCTGTAATGTTCTTCCCATTTTCTCTAATGTTCTTCCCACTTTCTGTAATGGTTTTTTCCCACTTTCTGTAATGTTCTTCCCATTTTCTCTAATGTTCTTCCCACTTTCTGTAATAGTTTTTCCACTTTCTGTAATAGTTTTCCCACTTTCTTTAATGGTTTTCCCACGTTCTGTAATGTTCTTCCCACTTTAATGATTTTCCCACTTTCTGTAATGATTTTTCCCATTTTCTGTAATGGTTTCCCACTTTCTGTAATGGTTTTCCCACTTTCTGTAATGATTTTCCCACTTTCTGTAATGGTTTCCCATTTTCTGTAATAGTTTTCCCACTTTCTGTAATAGTTTTCCTACTTTAATGGCTTTCCCACTTTTTATAATATTCTTCCCACTTTCTGTAATGATTTCCCATTTTCTGTAATAGTTTTCTCACTCTGTAATGGACCCTTGCAGGCGTTCTTGGAGGTCCGTCCGGCCATAGGTTCTGACTCAGGCAAGTATAAGTGTGTGATAGAGAACCCTCACGGCTCCGCCGAGACCGAGTGTGAGGTCACCATAAGGAAGAGCTTCGAGGAGCCGTGCTTCACCTCCACCTTCCCCAGCCAGTCTAAGGTCAGCAAGGGTTCCTATTTTCTTATTCATATTTTCTCATATTTGTGTTGACTATAAAAAGCTTCCGATATAGGTTCAAATGTCCTCATTTTGAAATCAATTATGTAGTATATATATATTTTTAGTTAACAAGTTTCTTAGAATGTAATTTACACTAATATAAATTGAGTAGATATTTCTCTATTTTCTGTATTGATTTTATTTTTTAAAATCTTTTGTGCTTAAAATATTAGCTTCCTGGACACGATGTCAAGATGTCGGTGAAATACGACGGTGTTCCATTGCCTGAGTTGACTTGGTACTTCAACGGCAAGCCAATCGTCCCCGATGGCGACAAGTTCCGCATCAGGCGAGAGGGAGACGGACAGACACTCTACCTGAAGGACTGTACCTACAGCGACTCCGGCAAGTACAAAGTCGTGGCCAAGAACCGTGAGGGACAAATCGAACACGAAGCCGAGCTGGAGGTTGCGGACGTTGTGTAAGTTTAATCTCAGATACATATACAATTCCCATTTTCTTACAATAGCGTAATAATACAAGAGGCAAAATCTTACACAACTTTTCATTCCAATTTAAGCTAAGGATCCCATAAAATCTGGGTATTGAAAGACTACAGATGGGCTAGCTACTCCTCTGCTCTCATTCCAATGTCTAAGAGTCCCGGTGCTAGAGTGTCCCGTTCTGACAATGTCAACAAAGTATTAGTGTGTCCCGTTCTGACAATGAACAGCATTTTGGATGCTATTAACCCCAGCCTTCAAATTCTAAACGCCAATGAACTTAAAGCCTTACAATTTTGACCCAACTTCGGCGCATTGCCCTTGATAAGTGGAGTGTCCAGGTTTGTATGCTAGTGATTAATCCAATCCATACCTCAAGAAGATATTAATCCAATCCATACCTCAAGAAAAGATTGACAGCCTTTCTCTCTCTCTCTTTCTCCTCTAGGGATCCCAACAGGCGGGCTGAGGCACCAGTCTTCCTTAAGGCCATTGGGGACCAGGAGGTGTTTGAGGGCTCCAAGGCCCTCTTCAAGGCCATCGTCGTGGGCAGACCCGAGCCTGAGTACAAGTGGTACAAGAACGGAGGTCAGGTCATTGGATCGTAAGTACTGGAGTGTAATTGGGTGACTCTCGATTTAGATGTTTTCGTTGGCTGTTTGATGAATAGACGTGACTCTATTGTGTTTGATTTTTTTTTAGTTAATCCAAATGGTTAATCAATTTCTTTCTTTATTGTTATTAATGGTTCTATTGACGGCTTCTATGATGGAGAATATATATATAAGTTTTAATTGAATGAAATGAAACTCTGGCTATTAAAAATTGTAATATGCCGAGGACACTAACATAAAGATGTAAAGTGAAGATGGTGAAGAATATTTTAGTGAAAATGGGAGTAAGGAGATGTGGATTGTGACGGTTTGGATAGGGAAGATGAGACAAAAGATGGCTAGGATAGTAAAGATGAGGATAGGGAAGATAAGGATAGTGTAGTCAATCTGCACTTGTCTGGAGTATTATCCCAAGAGTGAGATTCTTTCCCAGGGAGAAGTAGCCAAGTCGTCAGCGTCTCAAGTAGTGGTCAAATAGAAGAGAGCGGACCCAACTTAGCGAGGTATTTGGTGACCATTATGAGTGAGAGTGGTGTGAGTGAGGCTTAGAAATGGGATGGGAATGAGGGAGAAAAGAAATAGGTTGAGGAATGTGGTATTCGGAGCAGGGAGAATAGAAATAGTTAAAGGTGTATGGGATTATTATTGATTTTAAAAGTCTGTGATTCTGTTTCTCTCACTCTCCTCTGTCTCTCTCTCACCTCTCACTCGGCTGTGTCCTCACGCCTCAGGAACCGCGTGGTGATCGAGAAGGACCCGGAAGGCCTCATTCGTCTTAGCATCAGACACGTCACCTCGGAGGACTCTGGCGTCTACTCCCTCAAGGCCTGGAACGAACATGGTGAAGCTTCATGCCAGGGCAAGCTCATCTGTGAGAGTAAGTACATACAGCGCTTGCCTGACGGGCTGCCTGACGGAGGACCCACCTGACGGGCTGCCTGACGGAGGGCCCACCTGACGAAGGACCCACCTGACGGAGGGCCCACCTGACGAAGGACCCACCTGACGAAGGACCCACCTGACGGAGGACCCACCTGACGCAGGACTGACGGTTCGAACCTACGTCCGAAAGCATCCCAGACGCTGCCTTAATCGACTCAAAGAATAATCTTTTATCCCCCCTTTCCTTTTCTTCCCGTAGCCTTGACGAGTCTCAAGAAGAGGCCGGTGGGTGACGAGTACCAGGGCTTCGACAGGATCCGTCGCTCCGGAGTGCCCATGCCGCTTCCAGAGAAGCCCATGATCAGTGCCCTGTCAGACCGTCGGGCGACCATTTCCTGGATGCCCTACCTCGCCAACCCCCACACCCAGCCCGTCACCTATCACGTGGAGATGTGTGAGAGCCCTGAGGGCGAGTGGGTGACAGTGAGGACAGGTAAGTGGGAGCCCGGGAGGTGACAGGTGGGATGGTTGAAGCCCAGGATGTGACAGCTGGGATAATTGAAGCCCAGATGAAAATATTTTAGTGAATAGGTCGAGAATATTGAGAATTCAAGTGACATATTTGTGTTCACCTGAGCGCCTGCACACTTATTCACCTGTTCACTCGGGTGTTCCACAGGTATCCGTGGTTCTAGCGTCGACATCACTAACTTGTTACCCAAGAGTGACTACAAGTTCCGTGTGAGGGTGGCCAACAAGTACGGTGTGTCTGAGCCGTCTCCTTACGCCATGACTTACAGGTAAGTGAACTCTTTCTCTCTACGCCATGACCTACAGGTAGCTTTTAGTGGTTTGTTGATATGTCCATGTTGCTCACTTACTGCTTGTTTAAGGCTTCGGGTATGTCATTTTTCACACCACAAGTTGACATTCAAAACTTATCCTAAAGCCTTCAGACGTTGGATTCGAATCCCGTCACTTCTTCAACATGACTTGACATCTTCTGACCTCTCCTGCAGACACAAGCTGGAACTGCCACCCATAAGCTACGAGCCGAAGATGGACCCCAACTATGACTTCAGGGGCGACGGCCCGTACGTACCGGAGGGCTTCAAGATCAGCCGAGACACCTACGGCAACTATTACGCACCTCCAAGATTCCTCCGTCTCGACCACGACACCCAGTACGGTCTCCGAGGCTTCAACGCTTACGTCAAGTGGTACGCTTACGGCTACCCGCTGCCGAAGGTGAGGTTCCTGCGTGACAACAAGCCCCTGGATGTGGGCGGGAAGGGACGCTTCACCTACACGCAGGAGTCTACGGGAGAGATCTGTCTCTACATCGACAGGTATGTGTTTTGGGTTTACCTTGAGGTTACCTTGAGGTGCTTCTGGGGGCTTAGCGTTCCCGCGGCCCGGTCGTCAACCAGGCCTCCTGGTTGCTGGACTGGCCAACCAGGCTGTTGGACGCGGCTGCTCGCAGCCTGACGTACGAATCACAGCCTGGTTGATCAGGTATCCTTTGGAGGTGCTTATCCAGTTCTCTCTTGAACACTGCGAGCGGTATTAGATCTCTCGAAACAACCCCCACGTAAAGCACAGCAACAGCGAGGTTTCCTTGGTCATATGATTCATGTTATTTTTAACTGTTTGCTTCTCATTTCTATTCAGTAAAAATTGAAGTATTAATGTACAAAAAAATATACTATTTTGAAATTATAATGGAAATATTTTCAATCTTGTAAATCATATTTCGACCCTTTCAAAACATGAATCACCTGATTTTTAATTTTTGTTTTCTGCGAATCTGCACCAAAATGCTGTTATTGCTCTAGCGCCTGAACTGCTTAACCGATTTGACTTTAAATTACTCCCATTGCTTCATCTAAATAGATGTGGGTGCTAATTAGACTGTATTGTTCGTCGAGTAAACTAGAATGACAGTATATTCTGAATTCTTCAGTGACTGTTGTATGAAAACAGCCTCAGTTCGGCATAAGAATGGGCCTAGAGAGCTTTCCTACGTTTCTGTCAGGGTCTCCGTCAGGTCAAGGCTGCTCAACGGAGACCACAGCTGCCTGAAAGGACAGTAGAGCATATAAATATGCAGGGAAAACCATTCAGAGCATTTGTATCAACCTGGAGCATATTTTTCTAGTTGGAAAGTCCGTCTGGATCATAAGAGTAGATTATAAACATCTAGTCCGGAAGGCCAGTTCGAAAAATTAGAGACATATTCAACATTCAATAAACATAAAGTTGAGAATCTGAGGGGTAAAAACGGAGATATCATGTCCTGATTATATCCTATCTGTCCATCATTTTTTTTTATATTTTCGCTCATCTTCTCCTACTCCTTCTCCTCCTATACGTCTGCCACTCTTCGTAAAAGCTTAGCCCCTGGCAGGTAATGGACTGAAAACTGAGGACTGAGGAAACTTTGTCTCAAAGTATTGGGGGAAAGTCAACTTTTATGTTCGTAGATGTGAAATATTTTTAGTTTCTTTATGGGTCGTCTTATCTATTAATTGTCGTAATTCACTGGAAACACAAGTTTTATCACCAAACAAGAACTTCCCAATCATGTGCCCTTTTCCCGCACACACACGCACAGACACGCACAGACACGCACACACGCACACCTCAGCATCCCATCTCTTCTGACACACCTCCTACGCCTCCCTGGCAGGATGACTGAGTCGGACGTGGGGCGCTACGAATGTATCGTCACTAATGAGCACGGAGAATCCCGCCAGCGCATCCAACTGGCCTTGTCTGAGTACCCGCGGGTCCTCCAGCCCCTCGAGGAGATCCACATCAAGGCCAACTCCTCCGGCAGGATCATGTGCAGAATCTCTGGCTATCCACCCTGCGAAGTCAAGTGGTTCCGCGACTGGGAGCCTATCACTCCTTCCTTCAGGTTTAGGGTGAGTCTTTGCGGGGCTGTTCCGAGCTTGTGTGTGTGCTCCTGAGGGGGTAGAATAGTCTTTGTGAGGCCTTAAGTGAGTGTAAGAGTCTCTGTGTGTCTAGTCATATCGTCTCTTCTACTCCTGAGGGGTAGAAGAGTCGGTATAAGCCCTTGAGAGGATGTAAGAGCATTTGTGACCTCCTCTGCGAGCTGGAAGATCCTTTGAGAGGGCTTGAGGGGGTGTAAGAGGGGACACAGGGATACAAGAGGCATGTGAGCTGCTGCTACCTGGGGAGGGTGGAGCTGCGCCCTTCTCACTCGGTCTTCTCCTCGTCCCCAGCCCATGTACAGCGACCCGGACTGGTACATCCTCAACATCAACGGCGCCTCGACGAAGGACGCTGGTCTCTACTCCGTTGCTGCCGTCAACGTCGCTGGCAGCGTCCACTCTTCCGTGAGTAGATGGTAGATTAACGCAGTAGATTAGTTGACGTATTGATGGATGATATTTATAAATTTACAAGGTAGATTTGGTTAAGTGGCCAAACTGGCACATTTATAAATTGGTGAATGGGTTGGGTTAGTGTGTAAAATGGGTATATTAAGTCCCCCCTTTCATCCTACCACCATTACCTACCACTCCCCCTGCCCTACCACCACCACCACCACCCCCTTTAAGAGACGCGGCACCGCCCCCCCCTTGTGGCAGTGTCGTTCAGAAAAAGGGGAAAGCAACCCGGGACGAAGTACACGACGACCCCGTGTGGTGGCCGTTGTGTCTCTACCTGGTACACGGTGCACTCAGTGACTCCTCCTGCTGCTAGTGTTGATGATCTTACTGCTCTTGCTAACTCTTCCCTTTGTGTCCCGCGGTGCAGTGCATGGTCCACGTCCAGGAGGACGACACCGGGTTCTACTGGACCGGGCCAGGGATGGGCCGCCAGGTGGCCATCAACCATCGGCGCGGCACGCTGGAAGATCACTACGATGTCGGAGACGAGATCGGCAGAGGCACCCAGGGCGTCGTCTACCACTGTGTGGAGCACCACACAGGTAAGGCTTGGGGATGGGGTAGGATGTGGTACAGTGCGGAACGGGACGCTGAGGATTGAACGGAACGAGATCAAATGGGACAGAACGGGGGCATGGAATAGGACGGATCGAAAAGCGGAATGGGACAGAACGGCGGCTAGGACGCACGGGATGGAACGGGACGTGGGACGGAATGAGTGGGACCACGTAATTAGGCACCCAGCACAATAAGTAAAAGAGCATGT